>NC_143570.1:89956136-90106818 GCF_054136105.1 Typopeltis vanoorti
AAGCGAACTAATGCTGACATCAGGAAATTGCAAAGAGACATTTGTGTGTGTGTGTGTGTGTGTGTGTGTGTGTGTGTGTGTGTGTGTGTGTGTGTGTGTGTGTGTGTGTGTGTGTGTGTGTGTGTGTGTGTTTCCATTGTCCGGACATAGGCACTTGTGCAAAGAGTGATGATTTTTTGTTTGTTTGTTTTTGTTTTTGTTGCTATGCTGATTTAAGCGAATTAATAGTATTAGCAATTTTACACGTTATAGCTAGATGTAAAAAGGGCAAAATGAATATGAACATTATTACATTACAGGTTGTGACTGCACGAATGAAGATTTAATGTGTCGAATCTAGTCGGTGACTAGAGTAAATTTTTCTAAGCCATTTTTCGACCGGTTTCCGAGTTAGTCGATCTCTGGCACGGGCAAGCGGGTTTTTTCTCCCGGAAACTCGGGTTTTTCGTTCCGTAAACTCAAGAAAATCGACCGTAGGACCAGGTCCGCGCCAACCCGAGGGTGCAATGGGTGCTGCACACCCAGGCAGCAACATTGATAGGGCGGCATTTTATGCCGCCCTATCAATGTTGCAGTATTAGGTGCGGCCGATAAAAGTTTGCACCCGAGCGGCAAATACCCTTGGCGTGCCCCTGCATAGGACCCACACTATTTCAGCCATTAAATATATTGTGTTAGGGACCACGAGATGGCCGCACTTGTTGAGCAGCCTTTTCACTGCGTGCCGCTTAATTAGTGATATCTTTGGGCCAGCCATCTCTGATTGGCTACCGGTGGAGATTGAACTGCCCACTCAGTCTCCAAAAGTTAGATAGGGTTATAAAGCGGCCTCGGCTACTCCCTATACGGGAATAAAAAGGCGTTAGCTGATTTTTTTTTTTTAGGTTGTAGTGCGTTGAACTCAAAATTTTCTTGTAGAGTTTAGGTACAGAATGTCCTATTCGAAGTTCACATAATTTGTTTATACACCGCATATATTTTAAGTAACGGAAGGAGTAGGCATTTCAGTTATTCTTATAGAAATATTTAGCATGCAACATACAAGGTATATTAACAAAGATGTCATCAATTTTAGACGTATCATATTAGGAGTTTGTGACTTTGCACAATTGTGAGCACAGGCTACCTCACACGCACATTGAGTCTCAGACTGGCAACTTGCAGAAAAATGTTTTTCGCACGCACATGGGTCGGCAAAAATTAGAGGGCACATTAGTCTCAGCTCCATTCTATCACCTGTTCTCTTTCTCCTTTATATGAATGACTTACTAACTGATCAATAAATCCTTTTATAGTTTTTCCAATGATACCATACCATACTCCGTTGTACTTATTCAGCAAACCCCGTAGTGCTGAAATGCTCTACACTCCAATATCTACACATACCGACCACTGAATTAGAAACTTTGCAGCAGAAATCAGTGGTTTCCTTATAGGCACGCGACTGCCAATACCGATCCGCTTCAACTCCCTGCTCATAGTTCGGTGAGATGTGGTTCAGGAATAGCCTTCATCAAATGCTTAGATCAATTGCTGCACACAAGAAGTTCTGTTTGTTCGTACAAGACTTCTCAGATGACGGCGATCTCGTTCCTGACAATAGTGTCTTAGAACCACAGTGACGCCTCTTAGACAAGCAAGTGGGTTATATTTCCACCGATTAAACGCCCGCGATATCTCACCATTTGAGAAACCAGTCAGCTCTTCTTCTTTAACCTTCTGGTTCTGTCCACTGCTGGACGAAGGTCTCCCCGTGATTTTCCAGATCACTCGGTTTTCTGCCTCTCCCATCCATCTCACTCCTGCAATTTGTTCCACTTCATCTCTCCACCTTCTTCTCGGTCTTCCTCTTTGTCTTGCTCCATCCATTGGTCTCCACTCTGTTGTTTTTCTAGTCCATCTCCCGTCACTGCATCTGGCAATATGGCCAGCCCATCTCCACTTAGCCTGTTTAATGTATTTTACAATATCCATGACACCTGTTTGAGATCTTATCCAGATATTTGTCTTCCTATCTCTTAATGTTATTTTTAGTATATTTCTTTCCATGCGATATCGTGTTGTTCTCGGCTTTTTGTTTAGGGCTTCTGTTAAAGTCCATGTTTCTCCTCCATATATTAGGACAGGAAGTATGCACTGGTCGAAAGCTTTCCTTTTTAGACTGATAGGGATGTCACTTCTGAATATGTCTCTCATTTTCCCATAAGCCATCCATCCAAGGTGAATTCTCCGTTCAATCTCTTTTCTTTGGCACTCCTCAAAGGATAACAATTGGCCCAAATATACATATGAAGTAACTTGTTCTATTTCATGGTTTTCAACTTTGATAGTTCTATGGTTTATCTATTTATTAATCATTATTTTTGTTTTTCCTCTATTTATTTTTAATCCAATTTCTCTGGAGGTTTCATTTAGCTGATTTAGCCTTTCTTCCAGATCTTCAAGATTATCTGCTATCAGGACAATATCATCTGCAAATTTCAGATGATGCAGCCTTTCTCCATTTATGTTTATTCCTTTTGTTTCCCAATCAAGGCTTCTAAAGACTTCCTCTAGTGCAGCTGTAAATAATTTGGGAGATATGGTGTCACCTTGCCGGATGCCTTTTTGTATTGGGAACTTTTCACTGTGTTTATATAATTTAATTACAGAAGTTGCATTATTGTAAATATGTTTTAGTTTTTCAATATATGGTTTCTCAGTTCCCTGGGTTTCAAGTGCTTTAAGTGTTGCAGATGTTTTAACTGAACCAAATGCTTTTTCATAGTCTATATAGGCCAGACTATGAAAACGTCAGCTCTGCTGTCTTCAAAATCCAGCCAGGCACCCACAATAAGTCCTTTATCGAACTCCAAGATCTCTTGTTTTTGCCATTGTGATCAATACTATAGGCAATAATTAGCAGCAGCAGCATTCTCAAATAGTTGTCTAGAACAGCGCTTCCCAAACTGGGGGTCGTAGGTTTTGTTGAGAGGGGGGGGCGTGAAATAATGAAAACAAATTTAAAATCTTTTAAGACTAAGTAGATTTTTTTATCTTAAAAGAAACGTATTTAATTTTTATTATTTATTAATTGTTGTTTTTTATATTTTAATGGAAAAAAACAATCACACATTTGTACGAGTTCACAAATTTTGCTTCCTGCGTAGTTCGGTGCTTAATGAATATTAGTAAACATATACTTATCATATAAGTTTCATTTCGAAGCAGAAATCTAAGAATTGCAGTGTCAAATATTTCACCTGATATTGGTGTAGCAGTATTGAAACACATCCATCACATTAAATTGCTATTAAACTTCTTTTATGTTTTTAATTCTTTCTTTATTACTAATCGTTTTACGTTTCATGTGCTTGTTCTGCAAATGTACAATAACAGTGTATCTATCTATATAAAAATATAAGATAATGTGCCATGTCAAATGTGTATGTAAGATGCTAAAAATGTAATATTTGCATTTGATTTTTGCAATATTCGCTGTGTATGTTTTGTATTGAATATAAATACAATAAATATCATAATAATATATGTCTATATTACGATTTTTTCTGAGGGGGGGCCGTGAAATATTTTAATTTTTCCAAAGGGGGGCCCTGACATCCAGAAGTTTGGGAAGCATTGGTCTAGAACACGTGATCAAGTTTTTTGCATATACCCTACGTAAGTGACGTTTGTGAATATCTGCATGAAGGTTTCTGATTCAGTGGACAGTAATGTGTACAACCAGTGCATTAAACACTGATCACTATATCACTTTTCAATGAGATGAGGATAATCTAGTCACCTGCAATGCCGCTTAAACGCAGTCTTGTATTTTTTCCGCAAATGTGATCATGATCTTAAACTCACCTTTCCTTACCGAGTTAGTCGATCTCTGACAGGGGCAAGTGGATTTTATTACCCTGAAGCTCGGGTTTGTCGTCCCGTAAACTAAAAATCGACAAATAGAACCCACATTTTAGCCAGTAACATATCCTGTTAAAGTTAGGTACTAAGAGATGGCAGCAACTGTTTGCCTGTCCCTTCGTCGGTTGCCACTTATACTTAGTGATAGTCTTGGGCCAGCTACTTTTGATAGAATATCGGTGGATATTGAACTGTCCACTCTGTCTCTAAAAGCTAGAGGGTTAAAACAGCTCACCTACTCCCTGTAAGGGAATAAAAAGCTGATTTACACACGCACACCCAGTATATCTTTTTCTGGTAACAGCTTCCGCATGCTATAAAGAAAACTAGTAGACATTCTTTTCTACTCAAGGGATCTTTTCACCTATTCATCTATTAATTCTTAAAAATCTCAACAGGATCGTTGTTAGGGTATAAGTCATTCCTAAATCCAAGTAAATATGGAAAAATAAAATAAAAAAAAGAGGTGTTTTTATGGACGAGATATAATCTTGCTGGTTATTTGCCATCCTCCAAGCTTCTCGCTCCTAGGCTTTGCTTTAGAAGCTGCAAGTTTTCCATTGTCATATGTTTGGGATAAAACACCAACCCCCCCCCCCCAAAATATTCTTGACGATCCCTACTTCACTGACTTACTTCAACAATTATGTCGCTGACAGCTATTTCTACTCATGTCAGGTACTTTCATGGGCAATGCACCCGAACTGATCATCATTCCTCCACTTTCTAGTCGTTAATGCAGGAGCTGCCCAACATCCCTTTACAGTTTACCTACAAATGAACCAAATCACTTGCCCTTCCTCTTTTATTCCATTTTCCTCTGTTCTCTGGAACATCCTTCCTGACGAAGTGTTCCTTATAACTACGACCTTCAGCTTTTCAAAAAGAATGTCAACAGATTTCTCTTCTTCCAACTCTCATCTACACCCTACACACAGCACTGATGCTATGTGTTTCTTTTGTGTATCGGCGAAGAACCTTTATAAGAACTCCTCAACTGAAGGTGAATAAGCCGGTCTCATATAAGGTGGAAGGGTTTTTCCTTCGCAAAACAGGCAAACCGGTAAAAGACCACACTCAATTATTTTTAGACATAATACACTACCCTCAAGTTGCTTCGGCTATAAATCCAAAACAACCAATCTTTCATCTGTCGTGTGTGTGTGTGTGTGTGTGTGTGTGTGTGTGTGTGTGTGTGTGTGTGTGTGTGTGTGTGTGTGTGTGTGTGTGTGTGTGTGTCGACATTTTTCAGTGACTAATTGATAACTCTGTTGCAAAATCTCTAACAGACTTGAAATCCTGCAATGCGAAGAGCTCGTAGGTTTAAATAGGAGTGAACAAAACTTTCTAAGTGTCGAAGATTAGCAGTTTGAGACCAAAAAATCATAATTACCACAGGATAGTGTTCTTTAAGACTTGACCCCTGACAAAAGAAAAAAAAAAAGTGGTTGGCTAATGACCTGTCTTGCTGATTTACTTAGACCTTGTCGCACAGACGTTCATTTTCTGCTACTTCACTGTTTCCATGTCCACTTTTTTTTAACCATAGTGCTAGATCATCATTAAAAAAAATACAGATAACAGTTAGGACTAAATTACCTTAGCTACTCTCTTTGCAGAATAAAAGGCGTTAGTTAGTGGATTTTATTTATGCATGCATTTATTTCTCCCCATAAATGATGTTCTCTTGCTTTAAATCTGTTAAGGTGTATAAGTAATTAGCAGTCAGCCATTTGCAGTTCAGTTCTCAATTGTCAGCATTTCTTTCTTTCTCCCTCTTTATCCATCCTTTCTAATACAATTCTTTGAATCAAACTCCCAGGAGCGAATTCTTCATGATTGCTATGCTTGCTGCGCAAGCTCATTAATTGAGAGAAAGAAGTAATATTTATGTGTTAATAAATGCATGCATTTATAAGCATTCCATTTAGGCTTTTATTTTTGTAGACAGAAGACGTCTTAAGCTTCCGCGGCAATAATTGAACTCTGCGTTGTGTATCGAAGGCCAATGCTCGCTCGTCAAAGCTACCTTGGCTTGCTCGGTTGTAGGAGCTTCCGGGTTCTCGCAGCAGCACTGTGATTTCATGCGCGCGCATAGCCATTTCACGTCGTCTCACTCTGTTGCTTAAACACAGGCCATACGCAGTCAAAGTAGCTCTAGCCAGTGAGCTTCAGCCAGCCTTTACAAGTGCGCGTGTTGCTTGGGAAAATTAAGTTACAACCAACTTTTTATGACGATGTTATTGACCAGTTCATAAAGAAAAACCGTAGGGCAGAATTTGTATTCAAGTAGCTAAATTGAAAAAGATAGAATATGATTTGTAAAATAAATGTTGTATTTGGATGATTAAATGTACATACATTTCTAAATATATAGTTTTAAATTGTTAGTAATTCATTATTCCGCTAATCAGACTTCAATCACACCTCTCACTCCCTGAATGATAACAAGAGCAAGCGTGAATTTCAAGACCAGAATTCGCCCCTGCAACCTCCCCTTCTCGGTCTTGGAGGAAGGGGGTTCTAATTTAAATTAGCTATGTCAGACAGTGATGGGGATTTTTATCTTCATCCAACTAGGTTTTTAATTCCAGTAAAACATTGTCTATCTAGTAAACACCATACATCGGATAGGGCTAATGTACATACCAGTGGCGCACTCAAAGGAAAGAGGGGGGGGGCGTGGCCTCCAAAGAAAAAGAAAAAAAAAACACTAGAAAGTTTTCAAAAATCTTTTGTTAGTTAAAATTTTTATTTATTTTATTTTTTTTTATTTATGTTGCGTCGTGGCTTCTATTTCTATACTACTTATGAATTAGCGATCATTGCAGATGCTCAGTCATAGGTCGTACGCGATGCGTAGTGTGTATTCTCAAATCGTCTACTCAACTCGCCTCCCCCCCTCCAAGATTAAACCGTGAGTGCGCTATGGTACATACTATCTCTGATATTAGCTATCTTCTCTTTCAATTCATATTTATTATGTCATCTGTTTGTATGTATTTTCTAAAATGTGTTATCTACAGGTTAAATTTTTCCCAGTATGCGTCCACCGCGAAAATGCTTTATTTACGTCTATATTACGAAATCATCTACAGCGATAAGAGATAAAATCACGTGAATCGTATATGAAAACAGAAAAATGTTTGTTTAAAGGTTCATTTAAGTTTTCACTTGATTAAATGAAATAAAGTAAACAAGGTAACATTTGATATAAAATGTATACGTTTTTATGTTAAATAATGGTTTTTTACTTGTATCATATCGAAGCATAGACAATGCACGAAATTGGTACTTCAAATTATGACAAGAATCAAATGTGTGAAATACCAATTAATTATGTTTATTTTCGAATGAAAAAACCATTAAAAGACTGCGTATGGACGCCAAGATCTGCAATGTAGCACGTGTGTTGAACTTTTCTGAATATCTTTTAGGAAGAAATAGTTAAGAAAGAATACCGTTTAAAGAGGGACGGTTGGGAGAATGTAAAAAATAAAACTAAAGTCCGCGACATATACTTGGAACATAGGTTATGCTACATGTAACTTTTATGGTATTCTGTCCCTGGTGATTAGTAATTCAGTCTAAGCAGAAGAGGGCAAATTATTCACATGCTGGCAGTACAATAATAACATCACTGAACCGGCAGATACTAAAATAAATGTTGACACAGGCCAGATTTCAGGAGTGCAAAGAATAGATCCTATAGCTAGTCCTATAAAGAAAAAAAAAATGCTACTTTGAGATGTCACTCGCTTTGGTGAGTGTCGCAAATACTACTTTCGAGACTTGACAAAAAAGAAAAAAAAGCTGCTCCTAAGATAAGAACTAAACAATGAACGTTCAAAATAAAATAGCTGGACGGCCGGAAACAGTAATGACGTAGTTTCTTTAATCGGATGGAAAAAACACTAAAGAATGGAAATAAAAAGGTCATCGAACGCAGTCTGAGAGAGAGGAACAGACAGATCTTAGTGTACATTAATTCACTAATGGATAATAAGATTAGTATTATTAATCGGGGTGATCAAAAGAATGCTGATATTTTAAATGCCAACATTTTTCAAACCAAATTGTTGATTTGGTTTGAAAAATGTTGAACAACAACAACAAAGCCCTTCTCGGAATCAGTTATCTGCCGAGATCAAAGTGCAGGGTTATTTTTGCTCATACAGACTATTTCAGAAAATCCATAACAGTTACTTAATGGTCAAAAACTAACCAAAAGTTACCATAATATATTAGATTATCCTTGATTTTTAATTCAATCTAATAACTGAATTCGAAGTCGCTCTTTCTCTCTCTCTCTCTGAATCGTAATACATTACCACTTAGACAACTTATACATCTTTTATTCAGGATAAAATATTTCTTTTATAAATGTCTTTTATAAATTCAACTAGTGATATATCAAGATTCTTTTCTTCTGTGTGTGTGTGGGGGGGGGGGACCTGTCCGCGCGGTTAGCCTAGTGGCTATGCGCTTCGCAACCATGTGCCTGGGAAAGGAGTGTACTGGGTTCGATTCTCGTCGCCGACGTGAAGAGCTTAAAGATCTTTCTCAGAAGACATAGCCAAGTTCAGTGCCGTAATGAGGGCGTGGCGAAAGAGGCGCCCGCCACGGGTGCAACTTTGCTTGGGGCGCAAAATGTAAAAAATAAAAATAAATAGATATAAAAGTCCGCTATTTTATTTTTAAATTTCGGCAATACGCCGCTTTAGACACACAAATTCTGCAAACTCATTTTGATGGAGTTAATAGTAAGTATTTAACATATTGCATTTAGTAAAATTTAACTTGTTACATTTAAATTTTTCAACATTTTGGGATTAAGGGGTGCAAGTTAGACACTTGCCACAGGCGCTTCATGCCCTCGTTACTGTACTGGCCAAGTTAGCCGGTCTTCGGCGTGGACAGCAGGGTTTTTCTCCCGTTTATCTGAGATGTTTCCTCCCGCAAACCTGCTCCGTGAACACCCGCAGCTACAGCCATAGAATATATCGGGAGGCATAGGGCTAGTCACCTTATCCTCTGGACAGGTACGACTTAGAAGGACTTGAGATAGTTCTGTAACAGGCCAGTAGGCCTAACACGAAGAAGGGGGAAGAAGAATTTTCTACCTTACTTACATGTACAGTATAATGGCTGACGTGTAGAAATTTCCCAAGAGCAAAACGCAAATTAGAAGCACTTTTTAAATAATAAGAAGAAAAAGATCTAAATAAAGCGAAAATAATTACTCAAAATTCACAAAATGCGCAATAATTCACTATTTCGTCGCCCCTAAATTCAAGAAAATATCTTGAATATTTTTGAGATATATTTTTTTTAATTTTTGCCACTTTACAACTTGCCGCTCTTAGGCACTGCCTTGGTTGCTTAGTGGGTTATGACCAGTGGTGAGCTATGAAAATTTTAACAAAGGGCTCGCATTGTCGAGCAAAAGAAAAAAAAAAAAAAACCGTATTTCAAACAAAACCTTTTATTAATACAGATTGTGTACAAATTCCAATCAAAAAGTATGAGAGGACAATCAACCTCTAAAGGCTATCATTTTTAAACAAATATTTCATGATCTAAACATGAAATATTTGCATACAATCAACTGTGTTCATTTATCTTGCACAAGAAAAACATTTTTTAACTATCAAAATATAATAAGAATGAAATTTTTTATAATCTTTTATAAAACATTTGATTGGCTACTGGTTTTACCATACGATTAGCTACCAGAAGGAAGAAGGGTAAAGATAGCGCATGCGCTTATTTTATTTTCAAATTTGGGCGTATTCGTTATAGAGGAGTTGAAACAATAATTCCAAATAATCTATACACTGCCAAATATACTAATTTTTGTTAGGTTACCGTATGAGTTTGTCGCTTAATATGTTTCCAAAAAAGAAATTTTTTTTTTTGAAAAAATAAAAAAGTAAACAAGAACAACAAGAGGGCTCGCAAATTTGAGAAAAATTTAACAAAGGCCTTGCGAGCCCCTTATAGCCCACCACTGGTTACGACGGTCCTGTTCAGAGCCCGAATTACTGTATTAATTAGGAGTATTACTCGATAGTAAATATTTTTTGAGAACAATAGCCCACTTAAGTTGATATGCAACAACTGTCAGTTTCGTTTAATTATTTGTGATTCAGGACTTTTTAATTTTCAGTACGAAAAATCTAGTTAACATATTAGGCATATTTTTGAATTACATAGTTTCCATAAACATTCGGCTTTGAAACAATGTTGGATCTAGTATTCGCTTTGCCTATGTAATTTTACATCGCGAAATGAAGCCTTATGGCTCTTCCTTTATTAATATTTTTGAAGACTATGAAATTCTTGAATGCTGCATACAACACTGCCTCTTGGAAACTACAAATATACAATATTCTTAATTTTTTTTTTTTTTTTTTTTTTTTTTTTATGGGGAGAGGGGGAGCAGTATTTTCTACAGCCTCTCTTTTCCCTTTAGCCCCCCACCCTCCCGTCACGGTTTCAACTTCAAAATCTTGGCTTTACATTCAGAACTAACCAGGTAGTAGCTGTAATACTTTTTTTTTCTTTTGTGAGAATGTCAACGAAAACATTTGCAATGATTGTACAGTAACTTTACATTCAGATTTATCCATGATCAATGTCTAATTTAATATAATATATTGTTCAAGGCAACTTTAAATAGATGTTATACATCTATTTAAAATTTACGAATAAAAGCATATCAGCTGTGAATTCACATAGACTTTCGTATTTACGTGATTGACGAGCCAAGTTGGATAAATCGTAGGGCTATTCTCATAAAAAGCTCTGAGCATGCTTAATATTGCTTCTATGCTCTGCGATGTGAGTGAGCTTGCTCGCTCGCTACGTATCGCACGATTCTCGAATGCTCGCTGGAGATTAAAGAACTGTGGATTCTCGTTACGTATACAGAACAATATAAGAAACATGGGAATCTGTCTGATAATTTTTGAGTGATCCGTTCGTGGTGGAAGCACAATTACGTTGTTTGCGCAAAAAAGAAATAAAGTGCTTGCATCATATTACGAATGGAGACGAACTTGGCAACGGCTTTCCCCGTTGGCTATTTGAAACACGTTACATGAATGCAACACTAGCGCTGATATTCTCTTTACAGCGACCATAAATAATAAATGCTGAAACGTTTTTTAAATTAAACATTTTAAAAAAAGGTTTTAAATTTTCATTCAGCTCAGTTTTTCAAAGAATCTGAACGTGGTATGTACAGCCTCGACCTTAACATTGTTTGTAGGAATTACTAAAAGAAAGTGCAATAGCTTCATTTTGGCGATATAAAATTATATAGGCAAAGTGGATACAAGATCCAACATTATTTCGAAGTCGAATGTTTGTAGAAACTACGAAAGTTTCGTAGTTTCTACAAACATTCGGCTTTGAAATAATGTTCGTAGGAGGTTTATGGAGTATTTTCTGGTATAGTGCATATGGAAGTTACTCCATTTGCACTATACCAAAGACAGTTTTAGAAATTAAAAATAATGTCTGTACTGTCACGAAAAAAAAAGAAAAGAAAGAACGAAAGGAAAGAGCGTTGTAAAAACACATTTTCATAAAAATGTTTCTAACGTCCAATATCATAATTTGTTAATAAAATTTTAACCTAAATTCGATAGCGGAAAGTGGGGGAAGAAGGCTTTTGTTCAGTTTGATACCCACATTTTTAGGACTTTCAAATTGCCGACGGTAATGAAAATGGATAATTCCACTGAAGAGAAAAGGAGAAGGAAAAAAAAAAAAAAACACACACACCCCTCCTTTTCTGTGCAGTACTTTGCAAACAACTTCAGTTTTTATTTGAATATCTATTATATTTTAATTAAAAATATATTCTTATTTTATATTTATACTGCTGTCTCGACGTGGGCATGGATGTTTGTGATTGTCTTTAGGTGATAGATAAATTTCATCGCAATGTGATACGACTACCCTGCTTATCGGAGTCCTGGCTTAAAAAAAAGTTTCGTTTTCGTCTCTAGAGCAGGATTTTCGAACCAGGTAAAAATGAATAAATAATACAAAACTTATTTTAAAAAATTAATATAAAAATCGAAAAAAATAATTTAAATAATGCCTTTAAGTAACTTAAATGTTTCTATCGTATCCCGTTCCTTTTCGCCTATCAACCAACTTTTGCAATCCACAAACCCTCAATCTATCCTCATAGGTATCAAAATAAAACATGTATATATAAAATATAAAAATCATAAAAAATAAGTATAAAAATTTAATTTTCAAAACAATTTAAGGATTTAAGAAGATATTTCAGCAATTTCCTTCCTTCTAAAAAAAAAAAAAACTCTTTAAAATAAAGCTAAGTTTTATCTGGTTTTATATTTCTTTTTAAAAAGCAAGGTTAATAATGTACCGTATTTTTAAAATCAGTACATTAACTGCAGTTTATATTCAAAGTGGGAATAATTTACACAAAGTTAAAAGTTTACGGAAAAAAAACATAAAAAAAAATAAAACAGAGATGACTTGAAAGAACATTTAGTTTCCTTCCATGCAATATCAATATACTGAAAATACGAGTAATTGCACAAGATTTTTTCTTCCTTAGACAAATTAGAAACAAAATGAGATTATTTAGTTTTACACAAAGTTACTGCATCAGTGGCGCACTCAGGATTTAATCTTGGAGGGGGCCGAGCGCTCAGGATTTAACCTTGGGGGGGGGGGCGATTTGAGTAGACGATTTGCGAATATACACTACGCATCGCATACGACCTATGACTGAGCATCTGCAGTGATCGCTAATTCATAAGTAGTATAGAAATAGAAGCCACGACACAACGTTAATAAAAAAAAAAAAAAAAATTGAATTTTAATTAGGAAAAGATTTCTGGAAAATTTTCCAGTATTTTTTTCCCCTTTTCTTTGGGGTGCTCGGGCTCCTTGACCCCCCCCCCCCTCTGGGTGCGCCACTGAACTGCATATTCCAAAATTTAAAGAAAGTATGAGAAGTTCCATTTGAAATTATTTTTTTATGTCATATACAATTATTCAAAAATATATCGATATTAATTCTGCTTTGACTATTTTCTATTACGCCAACTTACGATGTTGCATGTTCGGTAGCCTTTGCGAGCAACTGGAAGACGTCCAGGTAACGGTTATATTTAACTTTGCTTTCATTTCGGAGAATAGCGAATGTGACAACACAATGACCTCACTCTCACATGTGCTTTCTTGAAACTATTTTCTTTTTTACCGCTTTGCATGCTGTTGAAATCCTTTACACTCTTAACTTATAGTGCTTGTTACTATATCATCGTGCTGTTATAAGCATTTTGCTTATGGCCATTCCCGTGATATGCAGCGCCATGAGGAGGTCGCTGTCATACGAACAGTTATTTAAGGGATTTTTAAAGATGAATGCCAGTATAGCTTATGCAGTAAGATATTCCACTCACCTCATACTAATAATTTCCAAATTTAATGTACCAGATTCCTCATATTTGGAATATTTCTTATTTCGTCCACTTTCTTTATATTAAATCTTTTCTCATATGGCTACCCAATTAAGCATTTTATTTATCTAAATTCAGTAAATTAATGAATTTCAGAATTAAGATTATATGAATACGTGCAAATAAAAATAACTAACAGGACAAAATATCTATGTCTGGTTTAAAAAAAAAAAAAAAAAAGATGAATGTGAAATTTATTTGCAAATTAACTTACTAGCCACCAACTAAGTAAGGAATCATTATATCATTATTTTATTTTTATTTATTTATTTTTTTACGTATTTATTTATTTTAAGTTGAATTATCTTTCATAGCATGTAAAAAGAAACAATACCAATGAGGAAATTAGTAATGAATTGATACTCGAACAGCACAGCGAAGAGACTAGAAATTTTACTAGTATGATACGAAAAGCAAAATCGAATTATGAGAGGTAACTGGTTGAACAGGCTAAGATGTTCAAAAATTATTATGAAATAATGACTGTGGATATTGTATAAATGACAGGAAACTACAGAATATAAATTGGTGAACAAAGCACTTAGTATTTATCTTGAAGTAACAATGATATAATACTTGATAATGCAGAGAGAGAGAGAGAGAGAGAGAGAGAGAATGGTGGAGGATGATTTGAAGTTTTAAAGATATTGCAAAATCTAAGCATTGGAATATCGGTGCATGTGTTAAAGGAATACTGAAGATGTATCTGTGATGTAGTTGTTTACTTTGTGTCTTAACTCTGGCATGCTGCCAGGTGAATGGAGAAAGGGGAAAATAGTCTCGTTGCACAACAGTGGTGCCACAATAAAGCAGCAGAGGTTCACGCGTCACCTAGTGTCTCTGTTGCATTGACTACATTCTTGGAAAAGTTGATCAGCATCAGAATTCAGGAGATTAATTAGTGATATGTTATTGAAAACTTGTAGAGACAACATGATTTTCTAACCGAATGCCCTTTATTAATCTACTAAAATTTTACTAAATTACATTTTATAACGATAAGGACAGTGAACCACAGAGGAATATTATTAAACTTTGCAAAGGACTTTGACAGAATTTTGTGATATTTTATATAGGTTCTAGTGTCTTGAAGTGATTAGTAAACTGGTGGTAATGTATGGCAGTGGCTTACTGAGATATCAAAAAGTGGAATATAGAAGAGTCAGAGAATGAAAGTAATAATAACGTGTCGTCAGAGATGGAAAGAGGATGCCAGTTCAATGTTACCAAGTGAATCTTTCGGACTCGAGAGATTGCAGGTCGTGTATTGACAGATATGCTTTGGGAAGCTGAAGAGGCTAGGTATTTAAATAAGAAAGTGGACACAGAGCTGAAATTCCGTGAAGTATATTTCATAGATGATAAAGGCAATGCAAAAGATAACTTGTGTGTTGAGGATACTGATGAACAAGAATATGGAATTGCTGTATGCAAGTCTGAATAAGAGATTTATTGTGTTCTTGCACTATGATAGCGTCCCTGAAAAGCATACATATTTTCTATCACAGCGGTAGTTTTATAATTGCCAAATCCCCTCTACTTCATGTAATTTTTCAATACTATAAGTTATTTTCTTTTTCTTTCTTCCTCAATTTCAAATATCCATCGTGATTTGCCAAAGTCTGTTTAACCAAAGTATCAAACTTGATATAGAGAAAATTTGCCATATTCTCTTCCCCAAATGCTGTTCATTATCATTGATAGTTTGGGACAGCTATCTCTGATTGGCTACAGGTTCCTCCTCAGTTCTCCAAAAGTTAAACATGGCTTAAACGGCGTCGCCTACTCCATCTGGGGAAAAAAGTCGTTAGCAGATTTATTCATTATAAGTTATGCTTGTACCAAGGAGTACCTAGAAATCAAAATACTGATGTTGTAATGCAATAACAATCATATATGGAGAATGCAAGGCCTTTTAACCCTAGCTAGTTTTTGGAGCCTGAATGGACAGTTCAGTCTCCACTGCTAGCCAATCAGAGCTAGCTGGCCCAAGACTATCACTAATTATAAGCAGCAACCGATGAAGAGACAGGCAAACAAGTGCTATCATCTCTTGGTACTTAAGCTTAACAAGATACATTATTGTCTGAATTAATGTGGGTTACAGTCGTGTTTTTTTTTTTGAGTTTACAGGACGAAAAACCTGCATGTCCATCTAGAGAGTGACTAACTCGGGAACCTATCAAAGAAAGGCTTAGAAAAAGTTCCTCCAGTCCGCGACTAAACTTGAATTTAAGTCTATCTTCGGGCGGCTTTGCGAGAGGAAATAAACGTCACTTCCACTGAGCTACACATATGAATATTTATTATTTATTTATTTATTTATTTATCGTATGGCTTGTACACATGGTTAAAAGACAATAAGATAAAATATACATGAATATAGATAAGATACACATATGATAATAGGAATAAAAGAAAGTAAAACATCTACATTCAGGCAAATACAAATATGAAATTTATGATGAGCATCAGAAAGATTAATTAATGATATTTTAACATTTAGGTTTTTAATCCAATTGATCGCCTCTGGGGATAGGTCAAAGATATCCTTAAAGTCACCTGGATATACCGTCAGCTCACATTCGTGTACTATATAGCGAATGGTTTGGGTCTTAGCTCCACAGGGACAGTGAGGATTTGGTATCTTACCCCACTTTGAAAGTAAGTCTCCACATACACCATGGCCTGTACGAATCCTGTTAGCCATCGTGCATATATTTCTGGGCAGGTCAAGTCCAGATGGTTTTGGGAAGAAGTTTATGTAATTTCGAACTTCAGGTGACACTGTTGGGACCACATACATCCCACGTACTCACCATACTGTCATTCTGGCTAAGAAGATTATGGGCAGTTTTTATGGCAGGTCTTCTGGATTTTAGTCTATTAGATAAAGCATCTGGAATAAATTCATGTATTGGGAGGTTTTGGTTATTTAAAATTCTTTTATATTCACGAAGCAAGGCTTCCTGTCGTCGCAGTTCCAGAGGAGCAATATGGCTCAAAGTGGAGAGCCATTTTAAGGGTGTACTCCTAATGCAACCCGTTATTAAATGCAGAGTGGAGTTAAGTTGAGCATCTAGTTTATTGACATGGTAACTATTGAGAAAGACAGGAGCACCATACTCTGCTGCACTGTAAACTAGACCCATGGCAGTGCACCGCAGAGTTGAGGCACTTGAGCCGCATATAGTACCGCAGAGCTTCTGAAGTATATTATTTCTGGTGCGAACTTTAGGATATTAATCATATGCTGTTTATATGACAGAGTTCTATCCAGAATTATTCCCAGATATTTAGGTGTCGGATTAGAGAAATTAATATTCAATCAGCATATATCTCTGGTTTTTGATTTGCAAGTCTATTATTGAGGGTGAAAGCAAGAACATTCGGTTTTACCAGAATTTGGTGTTAATCTTCGTTTTTTATAGAACTGCCATAAAGCCGACAGATCATTTGTCAATATTTCTTCAGTTCTTTTTATAGACTCATCGCTGATCGCCAAAGCTAGATTATCTGCATAAACGAACTTCCTGCTGGCTGTTTCAGGAATATCTGCGATGTAAAGGCTAAAAAAGCAGTGGTGCGAGCACCGAGCCCTGAGGTAATCCATTCCTAAGCACTCTCTGTTTACTGGTGCTTCCTCCGGAGACTACCCTGAAGTATCGATCACACAGTAAGTTGTTTAGGAGATGACCCGATTTTTTACATGGCCTTAAGAAATTTACATACGAGTCCCTCCCTCCAAACAGTATCGTAAGCCGCTGTTAACTCAATAAAGATTGCGATAGTATTCAGGCATTTTAGGCAGCTGCGATCACTTCTGAACCCTGCTTGTTCTGTTGGGACACGTTCCAAAATTTTATCGCTGATCCTATGCAATATTAGTCTCTCCAACAATTTGTAGGTTGCACTTAAAAGGGCTATGGGGTAATAGCTTTCAGTTCTGTCTGCTGGCTTACATGGTTTTAACACAGCAATTATTATTATTATTATTATTATTATTATTATTATTACGTGACACCTCCAGGGAGTCCAAAGACTCATTGAGGAAGGGTACCTACTGTACAGCTCTATGTCTCCACTCATTCCACCAACTACAACTAACCACAATTACACCAACACCATCTACCGCCCACCAATTAATAATAACATATAATTTAATAACATAATTTTAATGTGATGGATTAACTTGCTTTTCAGAGCAAAGTTCTTGTATAGCAGTGTTCTCAATCACAAATTCATTCATATATACATTGGTAACTATAGAATCACACGTATACCACCAGATATTCAGAAATGTCTGGTTTTCTTTATGCAGCACCGGAAAAAGTGCTGATGGGTTCTCGGTTATCTTGAATTGCGGCCGAGAAGCAACCAAGACTGCGCAGCCGATGTATTATGTCTATTAATTGTGTATGTGTGTGTTGTACTTATAAACCGTTTGCCTATTAAGCGAGATGAAAAAGCCCCTCCCTTCGTTTGATACTGGCTGATCGTCCTGAAAAAAAAAATCCTTATATAGGTTCTTGTTATCTTAGACAGCCATCGAATCTAGGTTTTCTTTCTTTCTTTTCTTTCAGTGTCGATCTTCCTTTTGATTTTCATTTTCACAACTGCAAGTAACTTTTATTCCCATTTGAATTATCCAAAAGGTGAAGATGCTGAAGACTTTGGCAACATTATACAAATCTTATACATATTCCTAAATCAGATAATAATTATCATTCTTTAAACTTTCAATTGATCTTCATCCAACCTTCCTTCCAACTAACCTTCATAATTATATTTCGTGTGTGTGTGTGTGTGTGTGTGTGTGGGTGGGTGGGTGGGTGGATGCGTGCGTTTATTTGGTTGGTATATTTGAAATACTCAAAAATGAAAATATGTGAACCATCATTTATAAGACATTTGAGAATAGAAAATGAAAGGAAAGAATAAGTGTGAGTAGAAATACTTTCATTAATGCTAAACGAATTATTAATTAACATTTATGATATGTGTGTCCTATAAGTTGCTGAGTAGAGGGAATAGCACGAGCCTATAAAGTCTAGACATGAATAAGTGAATTTATGATGCCGTAATTAAAGAAAAAACTTACGAGGAGACAGAGAGTATGGCAGGAATAAATATGGTTTGATGGAGCAGCCAATGATTTCGTAAAATTTGTTGCCCATGTTATGTTATTTCTCTGGTTTGTGTAGATTTCGCTCTGTTTTCCAAGAATTTTCTTTTGTTTACAGAGATTCAGAGTATATAACATCCGATCGTTACCGGCATTATCCATACTTTTGGGAATCCTACATTCATTAGTTTTTTAGTATATCAGCGGTTCGTCTGTCTTATCAATCTCACATCTGCTGGTATTTTTTGTAGATCAACAACATCTTATAATACACAGAATAACAGTTGTTTGTAATATAGTCATCATACAGAAAGTGATCAACTCATGACAAGTGACAACGCTCAATTGGATTGGTTGACACAATAACCAACAACAGACGCTAGGTGCTGGGTGAGCTCAAAATGTTAGCTCACCTAGCCATGCCTTCTCAGCAGTTTAAAAATACTACAACACTAAAAATTTGACCCACTGCACCCTCTTTACATATTTTCAAAGGGTACAAAGGTGTATGCATTTTGAAAGCACACCTGGGTTATTAACAAGAATATGACGTAATATTTACGCATAGAAAAGTACCCTCTTTATGAAGCACTAATGTTTCATTATCCTCATGAAAAAGTCAATGAAGCATTAGTATATTGTGTTTAATTTTAGGAATCACACAAAGTCTACAAACAATTAGGGGAGTCTTTAATGGGAATGAATGCAAAAATATGAGTTTGAAAACGTTTCAAATAACTTGACAAAAAAGTTACATAAAAAGGCTTATAAAATGATAAGCCTTTTTATGTAACTTTTTTTATATATATATATATATATATATATATATATATATATAGCTTAGTGGAAGTGGCATTTGTTCAGTGCTAAGCTGCCCAAAGAAAGACCTGGGTTCAATTCTAGTTACTGATTAGAGGACCTTTGTTCTAAGAATTCTTTGAGCAGCTAGTCGATCTATGGCAGGAGCATGTTGGTTTTCCATACAGTAAGCTCAAGAAAATTGCCGCAGAACCCATACTATTTCAGACAATAACATATCGTTTTAGGATTAGGGATCACAAGATGGCAGCACTTGTTTCCTAGTCTCTTCACTGAATGTTGCCTTCAAATCAGTGATAGTCTTGGGCCAGCTATCTTTGATTAGCCATTGGTGGAGATTGAATTGCCCACTCAGTCTTCAAAAACTAAATAGTGCTAAATGGCCTCACCTACTCTCTGTAAGTATATATATATATATATATATATATACTTCGGAATGACATGAATAGACTGGTAGCATGTAAATATACTTAATGTAGTAAGATTTTTACATTTTTGATTGAGTCGTTGAACGATGTATACCATGAGTGCGGTTAGTAGTTGGAAGGGGATCAATCGTTCGATGCTGTTGGCACACTCTCCCTCGATGAGTCTTTGGACTCCCTGGAGGTGTCACATAATAATAATAATAATAATAATAATAATAATAATAATAATGGTGAGACTTTCCTTCTGGAGATTAGGTAGGTTGAGATCTACGTATGAGAAAAGACAGAGGGTTGAAGTTTGTGTTTATGCTACCAGTACAGGAGTGCATCTCTGATCGGTTCTATCATTTACCCTCTTTCCTCTATACATAAACGACTTACTCTTATTCATCATTAATCCTAACCACAGGCTTTCTGATTATAGCACACAATCCATTCATCCTACTCATCTGATTAACCATGCAGCACTCAGTCATCCAAATCTTTAAAATCATTTGGAATTATTGCCTTAAACACTGATCTGCATACCATCCTTCAATGGGACAAATAAAATCTGTCACTTTCAATGCCGTCTTGCTTTTCTTTTTCATTTCACCTTCCCTTACTCATAGTAACCAGACTGGATCACTCCTATTTACTGACATTTACCTATAGCTCTAAACACATCACATCAATAACGTCCTCACTCTATAAAAAAGTAGGGATTCTTTTCTGCTCAAGATGTCATTTTCACAACCCAGCTGTTAACTATATACAAATCTCAAATCTGTAAATCGAATACTGTTCACAAGTTTGGGGTGGTGCATCCAAAACATCCCTAAAAATTCTCTATGCTTTCCAAAGTACAGCAACTCGGCTCATAAATGATCCCTCCCTTCACTCATTTCAACCTCTATCTCACATAGCACTGTGTCTTTTCTAAAGGTACTTCCATGGTAAGTGCTCAGAGTGACATATCACTGGTTGTTCCACAGTCTTCCTCATGAAGTGTTCCCAAACAACTACAACCTAAGTCCTCAACAGAAAAAAAAGTAGATAAACTTCTGTCCAAACCCTCACTTGTATCCCAATCACGGCACTATTGTGCTATATGTTCTTCGATTTCAAATATCTCAGTTTTAATGAAGCCACACACATACATGTGTATGTGGCTTCATTAAAATATACATTAATATATATTTTAATGAACTCAGATATTTATTATACTTTATACGATATGATATTTCCTGTTATAAGAAACTACTTACTTTCTTATAACAGGAAATATCATATCGTATAAAGCGAATGTGCAAAATTTCATACTGGGAAAAGGAGGTAGCTAAAGTTTACAGTTATGTTTATGAACCAAGAATGGATTAGTCGCATACTTATTGTAGCCCTGAAACTACGAGAAAACAACAATTTTTTTAATAAAGGAAGGAAATGTGGCATCTTCTTCGACTAAGTTACTTTATACATTCCATGATTTTGAAATTTCCAGGAAAATTAAATAGAGAACTAGCTTTGTGCCTATATAAGAGTTCCCTGCAATTCATACCCAGCCAAGAATGCTCTTTCTGATTTTGACAATTAATTTCTTATATATCTGGAACTTATGCCGAAGTCTATTCTTTTGTGATTCCTATATTTCTTAGAATAAACTTGGAATCACTCTTTATCTTTTGGCGCCGAATTATTTTGGCATATAGTGGCAGAATACAATTGTTAATGATGTAGAAAGTTCAGCCACAGAGAGAACCGAACTGTTGATGACGTCACAAGTAAAGTATGGATTGCGGCAACGACGAAATGCAAGCACGAGTTCTGTCAACTAAAACGCAAGGTGCGCATTTTAGAAGCGCATGCTTGCGGTGTATTGCAACCGAACGTCTTATGCTAGAGTGAAAGTGTATTTCTTGAGTTTTAGTAACATGGAGGAAGAGACAGCTAAAGCTTGGATATCAGCATTGGAAAGGTTAATATCTAGTGTCACATTTTTAGAAGAGTATTTCAGTACATCTACACTACGAAGTTTACTACTATGGGAATATCCCCTATATAGCATTTTTGCATTGGTCAGTTTGACGTTCATATATGGGTAAGTGATATTTTATTTTCATCTTTTCATAAAGTAACTTGCTAGTGTCCAGATGATTTCTTTCAGGATAAACTATCGGGACTTGCATTATTTATTTGATGGTGAGAGGGCCGCTACTGCACTACAAACGTGAAAATATAATAATAATAATAATAATACCATTTTTGTAATTCTTATTTCATGATTTAACAATAATAAGTTTTCACGGAGCGGAAAAAAAAAAAAAAGTGAGCTGTGAGTACCGGTATGCTAAAATACCGGTATTTTCGGTAGTTCATTGAAAGACGGCTTTAGAAAAAATCCAGCGTAAAGTTTTAACTTGAAACTTAAATATCGAAGTTAACCGATTAATGTGTCTGTGAGAGTTTTATTTTTCACATACTTATAATATACAGTATTGTCACTTTGAAAATTATGATGGTTTATGCTATATATTGTATGTGTGGGAAAAATAGAATATCAACTGCTTGTACAAAACAACGGAGTTTAAGCAGATGATATGGTATGTATTTTCCCATGCTGCCTCGAGTATTGTCCTGTGTTCAACATCGGAAACTTTCTTTTGTTTGTTTTATGTGCCCAGTATCTTTTGAGGCTTTTCGACGATTTCTTCGTAGTAGCGTTCAGGTAAAGCCGAGTACTTTCAGTGGGTTTTATTCGTGAATACATTTAATACTTGCCTTCCACTGATGTATTGTAATTTTCTATAAAATCAGTGTAATGCTGCTGCTGATCAGATTAAGTCAAAAAGAAAGAAATTGCAGATAATCGGAGAAAACAAAGAAAAAAAAAGTATTAACTATTTGAATCTCTTCTGGTCATTAACCATTTCTAGTTGATTGTAGTATAAACGTATTGTATTCATTCCTATCTCTCATTACTGAGGAAGGCTCTACTTCTCCCACGCTGACTCTTCGGAGAGTGCATACATTGTATGCACTCTACCAAGTACGGATTATGAATGAATGAATGAGTCCAACCTCCATGGCCACGCAGAATTCGAACCCGCAGTCAGGAGAGTGGCAGGAGAGTGGATACGCCAACCAATAATAATAATTATATTATAGCGAGTTCATGTCCAGTTAGTTACAGTGTAAACGAAACAGCTCGCTATATATACAGTAATGATAATTATATTATTACATTATTTAACGGTATCTCTATATACAGTTAGAAGACTCATCGTGGGAGATCCACACATTTAATAAGTTTCATACACAATTATTTTACAGACTTACTTGTTTTGTCAACCAGTTTTTTTCCAAGGTATTTTTTTTAGAAAGGTCATACATTAAATTAAAAATTTCACATCTCACAATATGAGAGGTATAATACTCGCATGTTTATCTTCCTGCAGGTAAAGAAGTGATATAGTTGTACGTGTTATAGGAAGCTCGCACTTCGCCGACCCAATCTCGTATCGCTTAGACCTCTTCCATACAAAATCGAACCGATATTCAGAAACCGAACTGCGTGTATGTATTATTTGTGGGCGCGCAATTTAGTTACCAATCCTCTCAAAGTAGTGCCCGATATATATATTTTTATTTTTCAGCAAATATTATTTTTTTAGATTGATTCATTATACTTTGTGAATTAGTATCTTTGAATGAAGGGCCGATTCACAAATGACTGTTGACGAAAAAGAGACTGGATTATTTTAGGCTACACAGTGCACTCTTCAAACTATTAGCATCATCGTTGGCAGAGAGCCGATACTCTGTTTACAAACTTGAGGGAATGAGATTTGTTGCTATCAGAAGAAGCAAATATTCAGTATGCTATTTACTAGGAGATGGGGGTCCTTTAAGGAATGGAGTTACAACAGGGCCAGCTACTTTTTAGAAAATTTAAAAAGGACAGTATTTCCTTTCAATAACCAATCATAAAACTGGATATATTTTTTAATTTAAGTAATATATATTGAAAATTATTTCATACAAACAATATTTAAGTAATATGTTAGTAGCCTGTCCTGTATTTAAGTACTTCTTTTTGGAGTCAACACTAATTCAAAAATTTCTCCCACAGATTATTTTTAACAATATTCATTATATCCTTCTGTGTTTAATGGAAGAAACAGTAATTTTTTAAAGAATTTCTCTAGTTACCTTCCTTACGTGGAATGATTATTGTACAGAAGAACCAAAAAATCTTCATCTCATCATCGAAAAATATTAAAGGAAAGCATTTGTCATTTTACAGCTGAATAGGAGCAAACATTGTAAGCAACAATGGCTTGAAAGTGCTTATGAGAATACTTTTTGACATAAATTTCCTTGGTATCGTACCACTAAAAGACCATCCAAGAGCCAATATCAACTTCTGTTTGTGATATTAAGGTTTACACAGCTCAGTAGCCATTCTGCAAGGTTGGTTCCATCATCTGACACAAGGAAAACTCTAGGAAATTCAGAGGGTAGCATGAGTATGAAACAGGTGCACTTCTGATAACCATGATATTACCAAATTATGTAATACACATACATGTCATGTGACTGCCATCACCAAGCCACTTTGCAAATAATAAAAACATTATTCATTATTAAGAATTATGGAAACAACTACATCATCTGACACAAACAAAGCCCTGTCTTAGGGCAAATGCACATTTGAAATGTGTTTTTCAAGCATGAGCTTGCATGGCATTCAGAGGGTAACGTAAGTATGAAACAAGTGCACCTCTAATAATCATGATATTACCAAAATCATGTAATAGAGATATATGTTATGTGACTACCATCACAAAGCCACTCTGTAAATAATAAAACAATCCCTCATTAAAAATTATGTAAACAACTACCATGTTATAGTAAAACTTCAGTTTAATATAAACCAAAATAATCACTCATTGTTTTGACCTTCATATCAAACTCATCTGGAATACACACACAGTATTCTACATGGTATGCTAAAGTCACATAATATGGTCAGTTGTTAAAACAACTGGCCTGACCTCTGGTGGGAAAAAACTTACTACATCAAAGCTAGAGTCCTGTTATTATCTATTTGGTTACAAATCATTAAGAGCTATATAAAGCCAGAGAGCAACATGTCCTCACATAATTATTCATATAAATTAGAACAAAACAGTATAAATGATGGCCAGTAAGAACTGAAATTATTGCTTAGTCCTAAAGTAAGAGTTTGCTAGAAAACTTGAAGAACTGAAGTGGGCTGAATGTGCATTATCCAAATTCTTGGGATTTTTATGCCCACCATTATTGTTAAGATTAGGATGGTTGATCAAACTTTCACAGGCTTCTTTAAATTTGCATATTCATATGCAAATTTAAAGAAGGTTTTTGTATGATGTAAGGAACAGGTACTTTTCCAATCAGTTTGGTGTAGGGTGTTAAGAGCATGATCTGAGAGCCTATATAAGAGGGATCTCCTATATATTTATATCAGAATCTCTCCTATATAAAGAACATGCAACATTTCATAAACAAAATTAAAAACATAAGGCTTAGCAAAGATAATTTATTAGTCAGTTTTGACGTTTCTGTCCTTTTCACAAATACCCCAGTCAATGATATAATTCTTCTCTTACAGAACAAATTTCTGCCTGATATTACAGCTCGCTTTGCCTATAAACTACATTCTGTTAACTACTTTCAATGCACTTTGTGTGACAAAATAATTTTTACTACAAAAAGAAGGTACAGCCATGGGTTCACAACTATTCCCCCCCCCCCCCCCCCCCCACAAGTTGCTAACTTTTATATGGAAGCTTATGAGGAATGTGCTCTAAATTCCTTTACTTCAAAACCTACAGTTTGGCTTAGATATGTTGATGATGTTTTCTTTGTCTGGCCACATGGCTGCCAAACATTAAACACCTTCCTCAATCACCTGAACAAACAACATGAGTACATACAATTTACTACTGAAATTGAAAATTAAAACTCACTCAATTCATCGAATACCTCAACAATATTTTCTGCAGCAGTTACCATTCTTTCATTTTCATCCATTAATATTATCTTAGCATAATCATTCTTCCTTCTACTTGCCACATGTCGAAAAAAACTCGAGTTTTTCTTGGCCTGATTTGCTGATTTCTACTCGTACTGCCCTTTTGTTGTTCTTACCAAGTGAGTTACTCTTCTGGCTTATTCTTTATACAGGGTGCCCACATTGGATCTCCCTAGTTTCAAAGAACGATAAAAAATCGAAATGTGGAAATATATAAGATTTTGGTTGTTTAAACATTCCAGAGATTACAAGTTTCATCCAGAATTTTTTTTACAAAAACTTAGTGAGTGTTCCTTTTCATTTGTACAATTTTGACACCATGGTCCATACACTTAAGTAGTAGTAACACATTGAAACTAGAGAGGTCCAATGTGGACACCCTATACTCTCGTCCAGCTGATTATTACCATTATTCATCTTGTTCTGTCTCCAAAGTGTCTTCTTATTTTTTAAGATTTAATGCTTAATCCCCTCATTCGTCCATTTTACATATACATTATTCAACCTTTTGACCTTTGGAATACATTCACATTGATGCTGTTATGTATTTCTTTATCAGCTCCCAAGCAGCATTTATTTCCTTACCACCCAACTCCTCTATTCATGCTATAGCTCCAAGCTGTCACATAAGATTGTCATAATCACCAGCCTTCAACATATATCCTTTCCTCACAGAAGTTTTCATATAACTAGCCACAACCCCAAGTGATCCTTTTGTGACCACTCTCACCAACCAGAGGGAAGTGCAAAATCCCACTCACAATTACATCCTCTGATAAAATGATCAGATCTAAAATTTGATCCTCGCGTGCCCTCCTTTACATGCTACTTCAGATAGTTATCTCTCAAGAACTCGAGAAATTCATTTTCCTTATTCTCAAATGCTATTTCTTAATTCCAGTCTATACCACCATAATTAAAATCACCCAAAAAATAATTATCCTTCCTTTGTTCAATAATCCAAGTTGTTTATACATTTCTTCATCACCGCCCTCCACATTCCCTGGCCTATAGCAACATCCAACTAAATATGTCTTCCTGTCAACCTGAAGTTAACACCACACTGCCTCATAACCATTGCCACTATTTCGCTCTTTCATGTCTACCTTATGTGGATATAATTCCCCTGCTGTCATCAGTAGTACTCCCTCTTCCTTCTTGTCCTTTCTATCCTCGTGAAAAATACTGTACCCTTCCATTTCTGTTCCTGTCAGGATATCATCTTCATTCAACTATGTTTCACTTATTCCAATGATTTTGCGGTGAATAAACTCAATGAGTGAAACAATTTCATCTCTCTTATTTCTGATACTTCTAGCATTTGTAAATAAACACAGCAGTTCACTTTTAGGTCTATAACCAGTCCTACCCAAGCCACTTGTTGATTGTGATTTTTCCAACCTTTCTTTACCTAGTCACCTTTATCACTGCTTACCACATATATACCCTCAGTCTAAACATTCCCACCAATATCGCAATATACTGGTAACCCTCGTATAATGCGGTACTTATATAACGCGGTCTACAAATTGTAGTATCCCTTATATTCATGGGATATAAGGGATACTTTATACTTACTTTCACCATTTTTCACCGCGGGACTTAAAAATCAAATTTTATCTTCGTTAAATTTTTGTCTGCTCATATCGCGCAAGTAGTTATAAGTATCGAATTTGGTTTTATTGTATCACTGAGTAAGGTACTCTACAGAGGGGTTTTGCAGTCTGTGTCATTCTCAACAAATAGTGCAATTAGAGACAGATGGAAAAAAAACAGCGCTAACTAATAAATCACATGCCCCCTCTCACAGAAACTATGCTGTATAGACTTAAGCAAAACCATATGTTGCACTGAAACACAGTATCTAACTAAAAACTATTGTCCAATTTTTCAGTTATGAAATAAGTGTTTTTTTATTGCATTTGAAATTCTCGATGTCATTATAACAGGACTACCAAGAATTGAAACGTGCCATATAATGAATGTATGAGTTCTCCTGCCACCTCAAATGCAAACAAGAAGCCATAAAATTCAACTAAGGGTTGAAACGTTTGTGTGTTGAGCCAGTCAGTAATGAGAAGTTCCATCGGAATGATAAATGACACCCTGTTGTGAATGTGTTAAAACTAATAGTGAATGTTGTTATGACAGTTTCAGATGTTATGGAATTCGATTGAAGAGAATTAGCATTTCAACTCAACACTTGTCGGCTGTTTTTGTCTTTGGGTCGCGCGATCTTTTGTTAATACTGCACCAATCGTATGCACGTCTTTATAGCTGCTGTCTTGTGTAAAACAAAATTCAGCTTGTACGTATTGTAACAATTAAAAAATAACTTGAATAATTTATAAGCATATAAAAGGATATCACCTGTAAATCGTTGACGTGCCAGCAAATTTCTCAGATGTGCCACCTCTGGCATTAATACCATGGGTTCGCCATCAAAGGTTTATGTATAAAGTGTTTATTGTTGAAAATTGTCTTCGTTTTCTGCCAGGAAAGCGCATTTAAAATCATAAGTGTGTTATTCTCAAGCAGAGCAGTTTATTTTCTGGTGAGTTACATACATATGTAATGCTTTTTTTTCAATGTAAAAGTTTATTTTTATTGTAATGGCCACTAAAACTGCAACAAAAGGGAAAAAGCCAACATTGAAGAGGAAATTCATTTCTCAAAGAAAAAATTAAAATCTTGCATCGGTTGAAAATTGAAGAAAAACCAGAATTTGTTGCAAGGACTCTGAATTTAAATGAATCAATAATTCAAACAATCAAACAAAATGAACATAAAATCCGAGAAAGTGTTATTGCTGGGTCAACAGTAAGTGCAAAACGCATTGCTTGTGTTCGCGATATTCTAATAGAAAAAATGGAGAAATCGCTAATGATATAGATAGAAGATTGCACTCAGAAGAAAATTACTTTGGATGGACACCTTATTAAGCAAAAAACTCTCAAAGTTTATAAACATTTAAAAGAACTCGATCAAGATTCTTCAGAAGAAGTCTCTCAGCATGGATTTTTGTGCCAGTAAGGGTTGGTTCGAAAACTTTAAAAAGCAGTTTTCTTTGTATAATCTTAAAATCCAGGGAGAATCAGCACCAGCAGATGTTGAAGCTGCCCGGAAATACCCAGCAGAACTTTTAAAAATCATTGAAGAAGGTGGTTACAGTGCAGACTAGGTGTTCAATGCGGATGAATCTGGATTATATTGGAAAAAAATGCCAAAACATATGTATTTTGAAATATGAAAGATCAATTCCTGGATTCAAAGTTTCCAAAGATAGAATTACTCTACTGTTTTGTAGTAATGCATCAGGTGATTACATGACAAAACCAATGTTTATTAACCGATCTGCAAATCCTTGTGCAATGAAAGGGCTCGACAAGTCCATCCAACCTGTTTATTGGCTGGCTAACAAAAAGGCATGGGTTACAGCTAGCATGTTTGAAAATTGGTTTTTCAAGTGTTTTGTACCCGGTGTAGAAAGTTACACAAAGAAAAAGAACATGGACTTCAAAATTCTACTAATTTTAGATAACACACCAGGCCACCCTACAAAGCCATCCGAATATTAAAATAACTTTTTTGCCACCTAATACTACTTCATTTATTCAACCACTCAACCAAGGAATAATATCAACATTTAAGTCATATTATATTCGGCAAACATTTCAATTAATTTTGGAAAAAATGGAATCTAATCCAAACATGACACTGCCTCAAGCATGGAAAGAGTTTTCAATATTGAATTGTATGAAAATTGTTTCGCTGTCCATTAAGGAATTACACCCCTCTACGCTGAATGCTTGCTGGAAATACATATGGCCTGAAGCCGTAATGGAACAAAATTTCGTACCTCCAGTGAATGCCGAGCTACGTCGTATAATAAACGTTGCACACATTTTTGGTGGAGAGGGCTTTTGCGATATGGTTGAAAATGAAATTAGTGAATTAATTGATGGAGAAACAGATTTAAATGAGGAGGAACTGGTACAATTAATATATGGCGGGGAAAGTTTTGCCGAGGATTCTGATTGTGATGAATCCATTAAAGAATTCAGTTTAAAGAAATTAGCAGAAGGATTGGACTTGGCAAGAAAGTTAGGAAGTTATTTTACGGATGATGATCCCTCGATGGAGTGCTTGGGAAAATTAACGAGACAATTGGATATTTGTTTAGCGCCATATTATGAACTTAATACAAAATTGCAACATAATGGAAAGCAAAGTCTTATTACTAACTTCTTGATGACTAAACCAGCCGAAGTATGCAATGAGAATTATACAAATGATGTCTAAGAGATTTCAAGTGGTGATGACCTCCGGCCACTTAAAGAATATCTACGAAATGTTATTTCTGAAGACAGTGATGACGATTAAAATATACGCTTTATTTTATTGTGTCTAAAACATTTATGCATTATGTGCAATGAAATTTATGTACAATTTGTAATTTTTATAATTTTATGCTACGTATTTGTCATAGTTTATGTTTTCTTAACTTACATGAATTACCTGAATTAAATAAAAATATTGTTTTTGTTGGATATGTCATTGTTGTTTATATAATTTTAAAAAAAAACTATTTCGAAACCTAACCCTACTTTTTCTATGTCTCGTATAATGCGATTTATATAACGCGGCATTTCTATTGAACCTAACATCCGCGTTATACGAGGGTTACCTGTATTCCATTTCTATGTTGATCATCTCCATACATACATTCACTGCTACTTCCAACATCCACTCTCCCTATGGCATGTCTCTCTGTTCATCCTTGCATCACACATTGCACTTCCATCTATCAAACTTTCTCCAGTGCATTCACTCCAAAGCCATTCAAATACAACCCATCACACCTGTATAATTCCATTCTTTCGACAAACTTTACTCCTTTCTCACATAGCTCCACTAGCATGCCATTTGTGATTCTGGATCTTCATTCTGGATCAGCAACACACTGACAACCTTTCCCACTATACAGTTATCTTTCACTCTTCTCAATAGCTTCTTGATATTCACTCTTACATTCTCCTTATGCCCACTTAAATCATTTTCTCCCTCCTGGATAGCAGACCTTATGAACTCTCTCATTAACTGATCCTCTAACAATGGAATCTTCATATGCTGCTATCATTGAATCACTCGTCATCTCCTTTACCTTTTTTTCTTTCAGTCTGTTCTTTTGCATACTTTCATTAGTTTCTACTAAACATCAAATAAAACTCTGCATATTCCTCATTTCATTTTTCATTTTCAATAACTGTTTCATCAAATCTTGTATTCTAACAGTTTCATTCTCTGTTACTCCTGTAGTCTTGCTCCCTCTCGTTCTGCTATACACACCTTACTTTGATTTCCACATTTATACTTCCTTTTGCTTCCTTATTACTAACTTTCGTTTTTGCATTCTTGTGTTCTTTCACTCCCTCAGTTCCGCTAGCTTTCGTTTCATTTATGCCATTTTTTATTTCTTTAGTCTTTCGCATTCCTTAACTCGTAGTCTAATAAAATATCGCACTTCCTACAAATCCATTCTTTCTCTTGTCTGCTGTTCAGTCTCTCCATGACCATATCGCTCACATTCTGCCATGCATGCATATTACATTCACAAGTTTTTGTAATTTCAGTTTTTGTAATTAAATTATTTGCAGTAAGCAAAACTCAACTGAAAATCAAAAGTTTTGGAAATTAAACAAAGCAGTAATTCTACCCTGGCTAGATGGAATTAAGTGAATTTGTTTTTTACAATTCATGTAAAAAAACAAATTAACTGTATGACCAACTTAGTTTTGATTACTTGAGGAATCATTTTTAGTTAAAACAGTGATATAATTCAGAATGATAGTAATAATTCTTCTTTGGATGGGATATAATGAAATATGTCATTTAAGTTTCTAAATTAAAAATTGAATCACTCCCATTTTGATTTTAATTGCTGAAATTAGGCACCAACAGTTGTGTATCTGTAGTGATGATGATCATCCTGTTTTCTACCCACTGCAGGTGAAGGCCTCTTCCATTGTGGGAGGGTTGGGTCTACTTCTTCCATGGTGACCCAGTCCATCTTGGGAGAGTGTATATATACTTGGATGAATGAATATATGAAGGTGGAAGACAATCACAAACATCCATGTCTAGGTGGGATTCGAACCTGCAGCCTCTTAGCTAGAGAGCAGATATGTCAACCACTCAACCAACTAGGCAATTGTATATGTATTACAAAAGCCAAAAGCAACTGTAGGTTCAATTGTGATAATTTTGCTGTACTAGAAAATTATTATGAAACACTTTTTTTATGATTGTCTGATCATTTCCTTATGTATTTTAAAAGATCTTGTAATTTTCTTTTTCACTCTGAAAGAATGAGCAATTTTTTGATATGCAATGAAACTTATTCTTTTTCAAAATTCATAATATACCATACATTCTTGCAGACAATTGTCCCAACAAAGTGCTATCCCAGCTATCATTCATCCTGGCAATTCTAGTATACCTGATTTTTCCAAAAAACAATAGTCTATAGAGTAGATTTCTATGGTCAGATGCAATCCATCTTTTATGAGGACATAAAAGAGCTGTATACAGCTCTTTTATGTCCTCAAACACACTCCAAGCATACACATATTCCATACCTCATTTGACACATTCTCGATCATGTCATTCTGGTTGGGTAGGTATACACTGCTTGGAAAGAAATCAACAGACATCCATTGCATAATCCATCTTGCCCTATGGGCAAGATGCATCGTGCCATGTAATGAGTCATGTTTGTAGCCAGTATAAATTGGAGCAGTGTGATGCTATCAGGTCAGTGCAACTGTTTTCAGGTGAAATAACTGCAAGAAGAAACTGACAGAGTTTGAAAGAGGCATTGTGATGGGATGCCATGTTGCAGGCTTGTCTGTTTGAGAAAGTGTTGACAAATTGGGCCATCCCAGGTCAGCAATCAGTGATTCCATACTGAGGGGATATTATTATTACGTGACACCTCAGGGAGTCCAAAGACACATTGAGGGAGAGCACTTACTCTATGACTCTGTCTCCACCACTAACAATCCACTAACTACAATGAACTGCAACTGTCATTATCTATGCCAATTCCATCTACTGTCCACAACCACCACTAGTATTATGTAGGAAGTCAACTGTGAGTGCTATCCACAGTGGATGACTCACCACGCTCACTGAATGTGATGACCATAGGGTGCTTATTGGGCCATCCCAGATCAACAATCAGTGATACCACACTGAGGTGGAAGAACTGGGAGTCAACTGCAAGTGCTACATGCACTGGATAACCCACCACTTGCTGAACATGACCATAGGGTGCTATGAAGGATAATGTGTTAAAACTGCCATTTATTGGCCAAATGTGGAGTTCTGGGCATTGACTGGAACATGAATTTGCACAAAAACATTCAGAAATGAGGCTCACAACATGGATTTCCATGGTAGGACCACAATATGCAAGGCCCCCCCCCATTACCTGAACCAACATGAATCCTCATCTTCAGTAGTTTAAAGAGCATATGCTCTTTGCACCATATACAGGGGATGTGGAAGCTTGGAAAGCTGTGTTATGGAGCAACAAAATGGTGGATACCTGGGGAATGCCTCTCACCAGCATATAATAGTGATCCATAGTTATTTTTTTAAACATGCATAACCCCCAATTGTTGAAGTCAGTGATGGTATGGTGCTGTTTTTCCCTGGTCTGTCCTTGAACCTCTGTTTGTAGTGTCACAAACATTGAACTCTGAGAGGTATCTGAACATTCTGGACAATGCAATGCTTTCTACTTTGTCGTGTTTCTGCAGAACTGATCATTGTCTCTTTAGCAAGACGATGCACTATGTTATATGGCTGCTGCTGTTATTTCGTGGTTTCTGGACATGAATGTCACCACATTTGACTAGCCTCCACAGAGTCCTGAGCTCAACCCTGTTCAACATCTGGGATGAACTGGAGCATTGGATTAGGTCAAGGGACATCTTCCCCCCTCCCCTCCCCAACAGTCCTGGACCTCATTATATGCCTGCAGGAAAAATGGTTCAAAATTCCCATTGATCACTATCATATGCTTGTGGAAATTATGCCCCATAGGATTGCAGCTGTCATCACAGCAAAGTGAGGGCCTACATCTTATCAAAGTTTGTGTTATGGCTGTTTTTTCTTCATGCTATGGTGTCTGTTGACTTCTTTATAGTACTCCACCATGATATGCATAATTAGGAGTTCTGTATATTATTTATCCCTCTCCTTCATTCACTTTTATACCAACATTTTTTTTGTTTTTAATGAAGCAGATTTTAAGTATATACTGAATATAGCGATCTGCACTAATTTTTACACATGTAAATATTGTTGATCCAAAACTTGCACTACTTTTCGGATCCATCATATACTGTTTCAGAGGTAATTTCTCGATAATTCTTGGCTCAATTATGCACAATTTCAGTTCATGCGAGAAAAATTGATTTCATTCATGTTACTTATCTGTGAACTTTCCCATTCTAAGATTCCATGTGAATCATGATCACTTGCTGCAGCATTAACCTGTCGTGATAGCTTTCTTTATTTATTCCTTTATTTCACCTTTATTCCTAGTGGAAACCACACTACTCCAAACTGTTACTTGTAATTTCTAATTACTGTCTCAAATAATAATGCATCCAATACAAATTTATTTTTTTACTGTCTTCCTTTAAAACAACATCATACTTCACTCCATTCAAGATATCATCAGAGAGATTATATCTGTAGTCTCCAGTTTCACCTTCACACTATTAAAATATTATTAGTTAAATTTTTGGTTGATAATTGTAATAAAAATTTTTATAATTACATTTTTTTTTTTTAATCCAATAGGATTGCTAGTTTTACCTCCTGTTCAGTGTATTCCTTTGTGCTTTCCTCTGCCATCTTCATTACTGTATATCTATCAGTTAGAGGTAAGAATTTTTTTCTTTAAAAAATAACAATAATCATTATTTTCCAGAATCAAATTAATTAATTTTTTAAATAGTGTATTTGCAAATTAATTTAATTTGGTTAGTTTTCACTGCAAATCTAAAGAACTACAAAGATATAGCTAGAATAAATATGATATAAAGGAATGGACTTTGCATGTTCCCACTGAGAATGAATTTGGACACATCAATGAAAATGAATTAATGTTTTTAACATTATTTGATTTCACTGAAATTTATTTGAAATGTTTTTACATGAGTATTGCTACTACATTTATGAAATATGTTATTTGAGTGAATATCTGTATTCTTATTCTGAAGCATTTTCAGTAACTTAGTCTTGTTTTTGTCACTAATTACCTGCTGCTGAAATAATCATATTGCAAGGATTTTGCTGTAGTAAAATTAAGATTTTATAGATTCCAGAGCTAATAAAAGTTCTTTAAAACATTTTGATAGCTCTTTAAAAAAAGTTTTTAAATATATTGATGCAGTTTTGATGACTCAAGAAAAAATAATTTTTTATAAAATTAATTATTTAGAGATAGTACGAGGGTGGTCTGAAAAGTTCTCGGCCTAAGAATGAAAAAACAAAAATTTATAATTTCATAATTATTTTTATTTTTCAACATAATCTCCCTTAAGACTAATACATTTATTCCAGCAATGCTCCAGTGCCATTATCCCATCCCTGTATTGGTTCTCAGTAAGATCTGCAAAATACCCTTCTACAGCTGCAATCACCTCTTGATTCGAAGAAAAACGCTGACCACGAGGAAGAGTTTTTGTTTTGAGAAGAGATAGAAGTCAGAGGGAGTCAAATCTGGGGAATAGGTTGGATGTTTCAACAATTCATAGTGCAGATCCCTTAATATTTTCCCATTGCCAAAACACTTGATTTTTTTGCCAAAATAGATGATTTTTTTCTTCTACAAACCAGGTCTTTTCTCACGAATTTTTTCATCTAGTCTAGTTAAAAGATCGGAATAATATTCCCCAGTTATTGTTTTATCCTTTTCAAGATAATTAATAAACAAAATGCCTTTAGCATTCCAAAACACTGATGCCACGACCTTTCCTGCTGATGGAATCGATTTTGTCTTCTTTGGCTCTGAACAACCGGCTTCTGTCCACTGTTTTCACTGCTGTTTGAATTTTGGTGTGTAATGGTGAATCCAAGTCTCATCCATAGTAAAAACGATGCACAAAATCAGTTTTATTATTGTTAAAATGCTCCAAGCACCGTTCAGAGATTTTCATGCGAGTGCATTTTTAATCTGCTGTGAGCAAGCGCAGCACTCATCTTGCACAAAGCTTTTTCATATGCAATTCTTCATGCAAAATATATCCTACACATTCTTTTGAAATGCCTATATTCTCAGCAATTTTATGCACTTTGACTCACCGGTCATTCAATACCATATCGTGCACTTCATCAATGATTTCTGGTGTTGTTACACTTTTTGGACGTCCTTCATGTGGATCATCTTCAAGGCTGGTACAGCCATGTTTAAACTCGGCAGCCCATTTCTTAATTGTCAAAAACGAAGGAGAAGAGTGCCTATAAACTTTTATGAACTTCGAATAAATTTCTTTTGGCGTTAAACTTTCTTTTACTAAGAATTTTATAACCAAACGATACTCAATTTTATCCATTTCTAGGGATACAGAGAGCTATATAAAACAAACTACTTGATAGAATGACTTGCAATTTCACATGGATGCTTATGACAGATGCAGTGGCGCACCCAGGGAGTGGGCCAAGGGGCCCTGGCCCTCCCCAAAAGAAAAACGGAAAAAACCCTAGAAAATTTTCCAAAAATCTTTTCCTGATTAAACTTCTTTTTTTTTATTTATGTTGTGTCTTCTATTTCTATGCTACTTATGAATTAGCGGCCACATAAGATGGGAATACTGTATAGCTCTTGGGAATCACGGCCGCTGTGAACTCAAAGCGAATGAAGTAGTGCTCTTAAGGACCGAGCGCTACTTCGTTTGCCTGAGCCGGACTAGAGGAGATCACAGGTATCATGTATTGGCGATCACTGCAGATGTTCAGTCATAGGTCCTATGCAATGTAGTGTGCATTCTCAAATCATCTACTCATCTCGGACCTCCCATCTAAGATTAAATCATGAGTGCTCGGCCCCCCTCCCAGATTAAATCCTGAGTGCACTACTGGACAGATGTACCAACTTAGGGAAAAAAACCTTGCCGATAGTGTTACCATCTATGGTCGAGGTTTAGAACTGTTCATACCACCCTTGTAATGAATAAAAAAAATTGCATTGAAAATAGCCTTTTTTTTTTTTTGTTCAGAATTATTATTATTATTCAAGCCTCCATAGAATCAAAAGACTCATCGTGGGAGGTCCTTCCTAAGAAACACAAAGTCTATCATACCACTCCTTGAACTCATTGACCATTCTCGCTCTCACCACTCCATCAGGCAATGCATTCCATGGTTCAACCATCCTCCATGCAAAGAAACCACTCCTGACCCTCTTGCTCACAGTTTCCTTTCGTAACTTCCAGGGATGACCTCTCGTCATCACTCCTTCCTGCTGTTCAACCAAGCAAAAGAACTCCCCAGTGTCAACCCTGTAACCACCTCTCAACAGTTTAAAAGTCTCAATCATATCACCTCTCCTTCTTCTATCCACCAAACTCTGCAGTCCACATTCCCTCAGCCGATCCTCATAACTATCATTGTACAGTCCTGAAACCATCTTTGTTATCCGCCTTTGTACCCTTTCCACAGTTAATTTATCCCCTTCAAATCCTGGTGACCAAATCTGAGAACAATAGTCCAAGTGTGGTCTGATCAGGGTCTTATACAATGGAATGATAACTGTTTTATCTCTGCAGGTCAGTGTCCTTCTCATTATTGCAGCAGTCCTTTGTGTTACCTTTGCAATATGGCCCCTAAATTTCAGGTTTCTATCAATCATCAACCCCAGATCTCTTGTCTCTCCTACTTCCTCCAGTATCACTCCTCCCATAGAGTATACACTGTCCCATCGATGTTTCCCAAACCTCAAGACTTACATTTTGCTGCATTAAACTGATGCACCCCCATTCATTTGCCCATCTATCTAGCTTATTCAAATCCTCTTACAGGGCTGCCGCATCTGCACTATTACTAATAATCCTTCCCAGCTTCGCATCATCCGCAAACAACTGAATATCCTCTTTCAATCCACTGACAATGTCATTAATATAAAGGTTAAACAATGTAGGTCCCAGTACTGGTCCCTGTGTGGGACCCCACTTGTAACCCTCTGCTTCCTTGAAACTGCCCCACCACACACAACTCTCTGATACCTATTGGACAGGCAATCCTGAATCCAGTTGACCAATCTGACATCCAGACCCATGTGCTGCAACTTAAATATCAGTTTATCATGTGGCACTCTGTCAAATGCCTTCACTAAGTCTAAGAAAATGGCAGTATATGCCTTTCCCTCATCTAATGCTCTTGTAACTTTATCATAAAAGGCTAGCATATTGCTAAACCAAAATTAATTTTCAAAAAATGCAGTAATTTTTCATTATTACATGCAATTTTTATTGCATATTAAAACCAATAAGTTACCATGGATTTCTGCCCAGATTTTCAGCCAAGCAACATTCCTTGTATATTTACTTGAAAGTATTGGAAACCTGATCTCAGGATTGTTCTGAACTTAGATTTAGGGGCCATAGAATTATTATCCTGAAATAAAGCTGCCTAGCATGTGAACTGGTTTTATGACCAACACACTACAGCACATAATGTTCTCTACAATCTGTTCAAGAAAATTATGCAAGATTTGTGTATAATTTCAAAAACATCACATTGTATATTCTTGAAATTTTCATTGTAACATAAAAATCTTATTCCACTCTTCTCAACAAGAAACACTATAATAGTTCCATCCATAGCAAATGCAAGGTCCATTTGAGATAATTTTGGCGCTTCCCTAATTTAAGATAATTAGATATCTGAAATATATGGTATTAAACTGTATCATCATCTGAGACCCCACCCCTGGGGGATAAAGGACTCATTGACGGAGGCTACTCATCACTCACACCAGCTGTTATACAATCTCCTAAACTCATTTATGCTAGATGAACTGGATTACAACAACAAACTGTTCCATTCACTGCTCTGTGAGAGAAAAGTCTAGCTCTCACCCCTTTAACTGTGCATACTTGACTTCCATGAATGTTCCTCATGTTCTCTCCTCACCTTCCACATATAACAGAACATTTCATCAGGCAATATCTTGTAACAACCCTTCAGAAGTTTGTCCACAGCTTCTTTACCACCTCTGAATCCAGGAGACCAAATCCTGCATACAATAGTCTATGTACAAGGCTTGTAAAGAGACAGAATGATTCCCTTATCATACATATCAATGTTCTTTTCAAAATTTTTGTTATGTGGCCTTTAAATTTCATATTCCTATTCACCTTAACTCCAAGCTCCTTAACCTCATTAGTTTCTCAAAGCATAATCCCACCAATATAGTATACTGTTGAAAATCTCACTTACACAATCGTGACTTTTCACTTACTAAAATTGAATTGACAGCTATTATCATTTGCTCACATTTCCAGCTAGTTAAGTCATTATGTAAGTCCTGAATATCAGTACCATCCCTGATTGTCCTGCTTATCTTTGCATCATCAGCAAACAACTGAACATATCCTGTCAGATGCTTTCCAGTATCATTAATGTACGGTATATATTGAACAACAATGGTCCCAGGACTGATATACAGGTCACCTCAAATCCAGCAGATTCACACCCACCATGTTCATTTTCTGATGCCTGTAAATAATATATTTTCCCATCATCCAAGTCAGTAATTTATATTCCAATCCCATATTCTCCAAGGTTTGCAACATCCTCTTCTATCAAATGCCTTATCAAAGTCCAACAGTATCATAGTGTATCCATTCCCTTTTCCCAACTCTGCTGTAACATTATTACAAAACTTGAGCAAATTACTAAAACATGACCTCCCTTTAGTAAATCCGTTTAGCAAATTATTTGCTGTTCTTTGCAAAGATTAAATAGCTTGTCCATGAATCTGGTTCTGTATATGAGTTCTTACCAACTTCTCTAAAATCTTCACCACCACTCCAGAAATACTGATAAGTTAGTAGTTAGACACATTCAGTTTGGCATCTTTCCTGAGCTGAGACTCAAGTTATACAAACATATCAAAGGCCTAGCCAATTTGGCTAAACATTCTTTTAGCATATTTGCTGATATCCCATCTGTTCTGTTGCTGAATTCTTATCCAGGGTTATGCAACAACTCGTGTACCTCATTTCATGCACCTTGGTCTCTTCATCCAATATAGTGGAACATTGTACCAAGTAATATATACCCAGTTGATAGATCTTATTGAAGTGAGTACTCATTTAGACACAGAGTCTCCTGGCTCTGATGGCATTCCTCCAATTGTCCTGAACATTTGTGCACCAGAACTGACTCCTATCCTAAGTTGCCTTTATATGCTCTCTTACTCCACTGGTATTTCTCCCACAGCCTGGAAATTGGCCTATATTCAACCCACCATTCCCAAGAAGGATGACAAATTACTGTCTAAAGTAATGAAAAAAATATAGAAAATGTGGCAGTGATATGGTTATGCACATTTGAGATAAATGTATTGCTATTAGGCTATTAATACCATCAACTCTGTCTCTTATGAGGTTTGTGGATCTTGGTCAGATCATATATATCAAGATGCACCTGAAATTCATATTAATGGACCAGATTAATTAACATTTGCAGTAACAATCTTGTAAAAGTTTCTTGGTCTCTATTACATCTCAGATTATAAATTTCATATGTGATTTATGTACATCCTAAATGAGATGAATTTGGATGTGCATATGGTCAAATTTTGTTGGAGAAAATTGATCAATCATTGCCAAGAAGAGAAAGGTGGAAAGAACTGGAGGAGGCCTTTGTCCAGCAGTGGACAGAAAATGGCTGAAAAGAAGAAGATGATCACTCTATGTAGGCACCTACAAAATGATTTCTTCAATTTTGTATTGTGCATTATATTCTTAGAAGAGATTGATAAAAATTAAATTTTACCATTTGCAAGACATTTAAGTGATTTTCCTTATGTGAAAATCTGCTGTGACGAGTTCCCTGACTTCCATGGAGGTAAGATGTTAATAATATGCTTATCTCTCTGATTTTGCTTAGCAGATCAAGATACAATAAAAGACTCCTTAAAATCAGTATAATTTTGCTAAAACTTGTTATTTTCCTTCTGAATAATATTTAGTTTATTAATGAACCTATTGTGCAGGAGCGTATATTCAAGGTGTGCAGTGCACACCTGCAAAATAGCATTATCACTGATATTATATTTTTGCATTTATTTCTGTTAAAGACTTCCCTAATTGTTTCCTGGCTTCATGTTATTCCTAAAATTAAACACAATATACAGTGGTATATCACTAATCCGAACCTCTTTAGTCCGAACCCTCCAGTAATCCGAACTTCGGTTTGAAAGAAAAAAAAAGTTTTTTATTTATTACGTATTATTATTTTGTGTACTATTAATAATTAAGGATGTAACATTCTCAGTTGCTGCTGCTTGGGAAGCTGTTGAACCTGAGGCAATTCGAGTGTCATGGAAAAAACTGTGGTCTTCTAGAATTTACCAAGATAACTACAGTGATACACAAAAAGAGGAAATTCAAAATGTGCATAATTTGGGTAAAAATATAAATCCAGTTGTTGAAATTTCACAAGCAGATGTTACAGAATGGATTACAGGTAGAACCGAAAGTGAATTCGAAATCAAATCAGATGCTGAGATTATAATTATAAATATGAAACTACAGAATGAATTAGAAGACGATGCTGACAATAAAGAACTCGAAGAAAAAAAGTAAAACATGAAGAGGCAGTTGACAGTTTTAATATGTGTATAGAATGGGCTAAGCAGAATGATACGCCCTTCCACAAAATTTTATTGCTAATGCAGATCTGAGAAGAAGCATTCGAAAAAAGTTTAGCTTCCAAGAAACAAAAACATTCAATGACTTTTTTACAAAGAAATAAAACTTTTTTTTTTTGTGTTGCGTACAAGAAAGTGATATTTTTTAAGCAAATTAAGTTATGTACTGAACTATGCAATTTTATTAAATCGGAACCCTCAACAATACAGGTACATGCAAACTAAATTTTTTACTAAAATAATCTTGTGAATTGTATTCTTTTTTAAGTTTTACATTACAGTACAGTAGCTATTTTTCTATCAGTTACTTCATTTATTTACAGAATTAAATTAATGTACCATTAGAATCTGATTATTTTTGTCTTAAACGGTAGTCATTGTTGTCTCTTGGGGGAAAATTCACTAATCCAAATTATTTGCTAATCCGGATGAGCACGGTTTTTATTAGTTCGGATTAGCGAGATACCACTGTATAGTGCTTCATGAAGAGGACGCTTTTTTGATGCATAAGCATTGTATCACATTCGTGTTAATAGTCTGGGTGTGCTTTCACAAATACAGACACCTCTGAGCTCTTTGAAAGTTCGTACAGATGGTTTAACGAGTCAAATTGTTAGTGTTTCCGTGGTTTTAAAATCACTCAAAAGATGAGGCAGTGTGTGTATGCTGGACACACACCCAGAAATCAGTGGCTGTAATTGATTATTGTGTCAACCAATCTAATTGAACGTTGTTATTTTTCATGATTTGCTGGTTTTATTTTCTGAGTTTCTTCTGGTTTGCATGTGTGAAGTGTGAACTGACATGTTTAGGACACTGATATCGATAGGTTTTTAATATATATCTATAAATAATTTATAACTTTTTGGCCTATGTTTATAATGGGGAAACAGTGTTGATGATCTACTGAATGTCCTGTTTTCTGCCAGAGCTTTTGCAGATTGTATGATTGTAGTCGAAGGAGGTAAGCCTCATCCTTCTCTTCCAAATTACCAAATTACATCTTTGAGTAATTCAAATATAGCATTCTCTTTTATTATTGTTTTCTAATATATCTTTAAACAAACGTTGTCCTCTAATCTACATACATTTTGGTTATCCTACAATTGCATTGGACCAGTTGAGCACTGCACTATGCATTCTTAAAACTTGCATACATTGATAAAAATGCAATCATACAGTCAAATTGATGTGAATTTTGTAGTGCAGGTTGCATAAGCCACATGACAGCACACCCAACAGAAATGGACATTTGACAGCACTGCTGTTGCGCATTAGTAACTAGTAGAAATCACTATTTCAGAAGTAAAGAAATACTGTAGCATTCAAAAATAAATTCTTATCTATTTTCCCAGGAGATTTCTTATGACTGTTTTGCATTATTTTCTTTTGAAAAGGCTGTTACAAATATTTTGCTACCTCTGATTTTATAATTTAGCTTTCATTTCTGAACTGATCAATTGTGTTTACTTAAATTATAATCATACGTGCACCATTGATATCCGTTCAAAATTAAATGCTAAATTATATGTAAGTGTAAGTGAAAAAGAAAATTTGTTAAACACATTTAATATATTTATTATCTCATGCATTAATTTTGTTCATTTAACTGAAACAACATTAAAAGAGGAAAACTTGAATTAAAACGCAATTAAAATACAAATTAGAATGTCCCACTAGATTGCATTTGCCATATAGAAATTTGGGAATAAACCTGAATTAATTATCTATCAGAATAATTTATATGCCCATAAAAGATGGGTAGGGATATATTAAAATAATTGAATACTTAACTGCTGACCTGGTCATCAAGTTAGTGATTTTTTAAGTGGACAGTTAGAGGATGTAATGTTTTTTGTTACATAGAGCCACCTAGCATTGAAAATATTTCACGTGCCAACTTTGTTTCCTTAGACTTGGATAAAGGATTAAACAGAATATAATTTCAAGGCAAGTTTAATGTAATTTACAACCAATTGAGAAAACTTTCTATAGTAATCAAAATAGTTGTAATCATTCATGAAAGAAATCATATAAAAATACAGGAAGAAAGGATTTAATTAAATTCACTTTCCTTTTTTTTTTTTTTTCATTGAATTAAAATCCTGATCAGGTTGAAATATCTGCATGTTCATAACAGGAAATAAACATTTTTGAATCTAAACATTAATAAGTGAAGCTTATTATAAGAAAAAGTTCACACAATGAGACATACTCACCTTCTGGAGAGTATGCATCATCATCATCCATTCCCTAATATGTCATAGTAGCCTCAACACCCTCAATGGGTGTTCAGGCTATTATGACATATTTATTATTTATTTCCTATCAACAATTTTCCTCCAAATTAGTCTATTAATTGTGAGCACTCCGACATTGTCATATCTATCATGTACTTCTAAGGCACTTCTGACCAAATCAGAAGTGCCTTCGAATCAACCTAGAGCTTGGTCTTCTGGGTCTCTTTCCTGGCATCTTGGCATCAAACATCTGTTTTTCTAACCTTTCCTCACCCATTCTGTTTAAGTGGCCATAGCTTAAAACTGGTTTGGACACCGTGTATAGTTTGGTGTTTTGGCTAGTTTCTCTCTTATTTTATATAAATTTATTCACCTGGCTAGGCTATCCACCATACTAGCTTTGCATATTCTCTTGTCTATTTCCAGATGTAACTTGCCATCTTCACTAAAAACTGTGAATAGCCTAAATAGATGAAATATTTAACTTGTTCTAAAGGCTTCAGAATGTTTCACTGTTTCTGTCTTTTTTCATAGTGTTGGTCTTTTTATTGCTGAATTTCATGCCAAATTTGTTAAAGATATTGTTTAATTTAGTCAGGGAATCTGGAGTCATGGACTAAATGGGTTTAGGAGTTCATCATCTGCATAAAGCAAATAGCAAAGTTTAACATTTCCAGTAATATCAGGCTTAATGCCACTTTCTTTCATAATATAATCCACATAGATGATGAATAAGAATGAAGGTAGACCATATATTAATAAATGATATACACAAATTGTCAACAAGTTTCACCAGCTATTCTGTCTGGCTTCTTCAGGACAAGTATGACATTTGCTAGTAAAAAAAGAAGAATAGAGTAACATAGTGAAATAAATTAAAATTAAAAACTGATGTGTAACATCATAAGCATGGAGCATGGTGTCTCAGTCAGTCATTGTTTATTGAGTGCGTTGTATAGTTTTTAGCGAAATGAAATTCTGGTAAGCTGAGTGAATTTATTAGGCTTTTCCAGATGTCTTTCAGAATCATTCCTTGATTTCTATTTAGATTTTCTCCCGAATGGAGTACAACCGTGGCTTCTTTGAAGTTTCTACGTCGAAAATCTTCTTGTATATAAGGCATGGAACTGTTATCCCAATCGATGGTGTGGTTAGAGATCGAGAAGTGGTGGGCTAATCCTGAAGTGTCTATTCTGTTGTTGTTCAGAACAGACAAAACGTCTCCTATATGTTCTTTTATTCGAATTTCCAGGCTTCTTGATGTTTGGCCTAAGTAATTTAATCTCCAGGAACATGGGATGTTGTATACACCTGCATATTTGAAGAAGGCATTAATGTCTTTAGGAGATCTTAAAATGTGGCGTATACCTCTACTATGCCTGCATAAGGGATGACTATGGACAATGTATATTGCGTGACAGGAGGTTATTGCTGTGGAGGGTTTCTATGAAGAATCTTTTTGATTATATTTTTTGAGTAACCGTTGTTTACTAGTGTTTGAGATATGAGAGTGAGTTCATCAAGGAGATCTTTTTCTTCTGAGATAATATTGGTCGCTCTATTTTTAAGCATATGTATTATACTGAGTTTTTGCGCAATATGGTGAGACGATTTGAAGTGCTGGTAACATCCAGTATCTGTTGGTTTCCGATAGATTGTGAGCTGGATTTGTCCATTCTCTTGTTTCTTTATTAGTGTATCTAGAAAAGGCAGTTGATTATTCTTTTCCAGCTCTAAAACGTGAACTTTATTTTTTAGTGAAAGGAATTTATTTTTGTAAGGAAATCAAATAAGCTATTTTCTGTGCCTTTCCAGATAATGAACACATCATCAACGTATCTCCACCAAACTAAGGCTTTGGAAAGGACTTCAGCTTCTAGTTTTTCCATGAACAGATCAGTGCAGGGAGGTGATAAGGGACTGCCTATGGCTAAGCCATCAAGTTGTTCATAAATTGTATTATTTACTTTGAAATAATTCGATTTGAGGCAATGGTGAAAAAGCTGAGCTATGTCATGTGGATAGTGATTTTCTATGATCTTGATAACTTCTTCAACAGGTACGTTGGTGAATAACGAAACCACGTCTAGGCTTGCAAGGATGTCTGTTTTTAAGATGGTGATGTCTTTGAATTTTTCAGTGAAATGCTTAGAATTCTTTATGAAGGAATCAGATTTTTTTTTTTTATCTTTCAAAAGACGGGCTAGATATGTAGGAGAATTTCTTCCGTCTACGATCGGGCGGAGCGGAACTCTAATTTTGTGCACTTTTGGTGCACCATATAAGCATGGCATTAGTGGGTGTAGAGATTTCAGACTTCGTTGTAAGTCCAAAGACGACCTAATAACAAAGATCACTAAGTTAGTTTCAGACATGTCAACCTGCTGCATATTAGATGTCGATCCAACTTTAAAAAAGCCAAGTGCTATGGACGTGTCTAAGAGAAGAGCTCCTGATTGAGATAAGTTATTCTAGGAATAATTAAGTATATATGCGTAATTGTTTGAGTAAGAGCGTCTGTAAACGTTGTGCGCTACTAGTATTATTAGTGTGGGGGATTTTTCTTGCCTAAACTTAATTACGAAATCATTATTATTAAACCTAGTAACCTGCAGGGAAAAAAAAAAAAAATGGTGGCAGCATAGATTTCAGTCCTTTCATTAAGTGTGAGGTCTGTTATATGTATTCTTTCGATTACATAAATGATTTGTGGGTGTTTAGCGTGGATGGAAAAAGGGTGTGTGCGAAGTGTGACCTGAACAAGGAACTGATGAATGCAAATATGAAATTGATGACAGAAAGTGTTAGTAACGAGATTGTCACAGGGAACATGAGTGCACGTTTGAAAGAGAAGGATGGTGAGAAAGAGAGGCGAAAAAATGTTAAAAAATCATTAAAAAAGAAAAAGAGTGATTTGAAAACCATAATGGAGATTAAAAGGGACGAAAGTGAGGCGAGAGTGGCAGAAGAAAATGAAATTGAGAGAATGAATGAAACTAGAAATGGCGTGACGCAGAAATCGAAAGTGAAAGAATGAATGATAGCAAAAAAAGAATGAATGATGGTGAAAGTTGGATGCATGTTGGACTGAAAGTACGGAAACAAAGAAAGATGAATGAGAGTGAAAGTGAGAAGAATGATAGCGAAAGTTGGATGCATGTTTAGACCGAAAGTATGGAAACAAAGAAAAATAAATGAGAGTGAAAGTTGGATGTATGTTGGACCGAAAGTACGGAAACAAAGAAGAATGAGTGAAAGTGAGAAGAGGGGGTCGAGAGTTAGAAAGATTGAATGATAGAGAGAATATGTCGTGAGATTTGGAAGTTGAATTGGATTGGATGAGGCAAGAAATGAAATGGATGCGGAATGAAATTAAGAGAATTCAGGTCAAAACTATTAAAAATTAATCGTGATGGCATGAAAGAGTTAACGAAAGATGAGCGAGTGGCGTTGTATGGCGACTCCATTATTAAAGGTGTGCTAGAGGATAGAATGCACAAGGTATGTTTTCCAGGCGGTAAAATGAGTAGAGTGATTTGAGGCATTGGATATGAGGCGGGAGCGAGCAAAAGAGTTAATAGTATTAATTGGTACAAATGATTTGAGAGAGGACAAAGAGCGTGTCACAATGTATATCAGGAGGCTGCTTGGAAGGATAAAAGAGAATAGTGTGACAGGAAGGGTAGTCAGTGTGTTGCCTAGGTATGACTGTGGTGAAATAAGGTGGAGAGCAAAGATTATGAATGATATGCTGGCTGAAATGTGTGAGGAGATGGCAGTACAGTTTTGTTAATGTGTGGAATGAATTTGAGGGACGAATTGACATGGTTGGAAGAGGATGACATCCTGACAGGAATAGAGATGGAAGGGTATGATGTGTTTCGTGAGGATAGAAGGGGTAAAAAGGGAGGGAGAGTGCTATTGACGATAGAGAAAGAGTTATGGCCATACAAAGTAGAGATGCAAGATGGAAATAGTGCCAGTGGTTTTGAGGCAGTATGGTGTGAGATAGAGGTGAATGGAATCAAATACTTGGTGGGATGTTGTTATTGACCAGGTGATGTGGTGATAGTGAAATGTATAGTCAAATTAGCCAAGCAAATAAGAAAAAGGTGATCATTATGGGTGATTTTAATTATGGCAATATAGACTGGAATGATGAGATAGCAACTGGAAGTAAAGAAAATGAGTTTAGTTTCTTGAGTTTTTGAGGGATAACTACCTCAGACAGTATGTGACAGAGGGCACACGAGGATTAACGGTCTTGGATTTGGCCATCTCATCAGAGGATGTAATTATAAATGAAGTGTCAAATCATCCAGGAATTGGTGAGAGTGACCATGAGGTGATTACCTGGGTGGTTGCCAGCAGTGTGAGGACCTCTGTGAGAAAAGGGTATATGTGGAACTACAAGGGGGGGGGTGATTATGAAGAGCTCAGGAGACAGCTTGTGGGTGTAGCATGGAATGAGGAGTTAGCTGGAAAAGAGATCAATTCAGCTTGGGGAATTTTCAAAAACTATCTAGTAGATGCAATGTCTAAATGCATACCATGGGTGAGAAGGTTAAATAAGGTAGGTGTGAGATGGATGAATAAAGAGATTAAGCATGCGATACAGAGAAAAAGGGCATTGTGGAGGCAGCAAAAGAGAAGTGGAAATAACCAATTTCATGAAGTCTACGAAGACCAGGCAAGGAGGGTGACTTGGTTGGTGAGAGTAGCTAAAGAGAGGTATGAACAACAATTAGCTAATGAAGCTGGCTACATATCAAAAGAACTCCTAGGGAGTTCTTTTGATATGTAGCCAGCAAAAGAAAGAATGATTATGGAAGGATGACGTTGATTGGAGAAAATGGTATAAAGACAGCTGTTGCAGAATGTGTAGTGGAGATACTTAATGAGCAGTTCATAAAGATCTTCAATCTTGTGAATGTGACTTCATGGAGAGATTAAGAGCAGTTGATGATGGGGAGGTGAGACTGACTGTAAGTGAGCAAGAGGTGTTTGGGGAGTTGAGTAAACTAGATGTAAATAAGGCTGTGGGACTTGATAATATATCACTGCGTATTCTGAAGGAATGTGCCAGAGAGTTGACACCTGCCTTGACATATTTTTTTAATACGATTCTTCCACTTGGTCAGGTTCCTAAGGAGTGGAAGGAGGGTAAGATTGTGCCACTTCATAAAGGAGGTGATCGAACTCAAGCATCAAACTATAGGCCTATCTGTGTGTCAGGTGTTGTGGTTAAGTTGTTGGAGAAGCTTGTGAGAACTAGGATCCAGAGCTGTCCATCAAAGATTATACCAACAATGGTATTATCTTTGATGGACAGCATGGATTTGCTGAAGGGAGGTCATGTTTTAGTAATCTACTTACTTATTACAATAAAGTGACTGCTTCCTTGGACAGATGATACACAGTAATATACTTGGATTTTGCAAAGGCTTTTGATAGAGTACCTCATGATAAGTTGACAGTCAAACTAGAGCAGATGGGGTTGGATATTAGATTAGTGCATTCGATTGGAGACTGGCTATCTGATAGGTATCAACAAGTTGTGTATGGGGGTGTGATGTCCAGGAAAAGGAAAGTCACTAGTGGAGTGCCTCAGGGGTCTGTTTTAGGACAATTACTATTTAACTTGTATATTAATGATATTGGCGAAGATTTGGATGGAGATATTCAGTTGTTTGCAGATGATGCAAAGTTGGGACGAATCATAAAGAGTAGTGAAGATGTTGTGGCCTTGCAAGAAGACTTGAATAAATTGAGTGATTGGGCAAGCAAATGGGGATGCGAGTTCAATGTTGCAAAATGTAAGTTTTTAAAATTTGGAAAACAAAGATGGGATGCAGAATTTATGCGTGGTGAGAATATATTGTCGGAGGTAGAGGAAATAAGAGATCTGGGGGGTGATAGTGGATAAGGATCTAAAATTTAGGGGACACATCGCCAAAATTGTGAAGACAACACAAAGGCTTCTGGGAATGATGCGGAGGACACTGACATGTAGAAGTAGGGAGATTCTTGTTCCGTTGTATGTGGTTTTGATTAGGCCACACATGGACTATTGTGCCCAGATTTGGTCACCGGGTTTTCAGAAGGATGAAGAGATGCTGGAAAGGGTCCAAAGGCGACTGACTAAGGTAATTTCTGACCTCTGGAATGTTGAGTATGAGAAAAGATTGAGAAGATGTAATTTGCAGAGTCTGGTGGAGAGGGGAAGAGGGGAAATATGATAGAGACCTACAAGTTGGTAAGAGGTTGTTATAAGATCAATGGTGGAGAAGTTCTACAGAGAATAGTGGGAGATCAGGGGAGAACCAGAGGTCATCCCTGGAAACTGTATAAAGAGGGTGTGAGTAGGAGAGTGAGAGGCAGGTTTTTTTCGTGCAGAGATGTGAATGATTGGAATTCCTTGCCTGAGCGTGTGGTGTCTGCAAGGAATTTGAGTGTGTTTAAGACACGGTATGATGAGATGTGTGTCTTCTCATGAGGTCTTGGGGTGATAATAATAATAAAAAGAGACTAATTTCCTAATACAGAACATGACTAGGTGGTCTTCGGACCTACAATGAAGTCTGAAATCTCAAACAAGCAGTCTACAAGACTTGTATAAAAAACGAGAAGAAAGTAATTACACATAACAGATTTTTCATAAACTTCAACAGGCTGGTACGTATAAGGAGTTGCATGTAATTATTTTTTTCCTGATTGTTTTTTGTACATCTCGTATCCCTGAAGATGTAAGTCTTGGGGTGATAATAATAATAAAAAGAGACTAATTTCCTAATACAGAACATGACTAGGTGGTCTTCGGACCTACAATGAAGTCTGAAATCTCAAACAAGCAGTCTACAAGACTTGTATAAAAAACGAGAAGAAAGTAATTACACATAACAGATTTTTCATAAACTTCAACAGGCTGGTACGTATAAGGAGTTGCATGTAATTATTTTTTTCCTGATTGTTTTTTGTACATCTCGTATCCCTGAAGATGTAAGTCTGTCAACTTATGAAACTTGTTGGGTTGTATTGTTTAGTTTAATAAAATATAATTCTCATAAGTTAGCTGATTTTAAAAAATTTAGAAAAAAAGGGAGATATGATTGAAACTAAAGTTACTAAAGGGATTTTGTAGAAAATTACAAAATGCATGACACAAGGGAAATAGAACAAGGATCACTCTTGAAGGGTATGTAACAATGTAGTAAGAAAGGGCATGGGGGGGGCTGAAGTTTTTGCTTGGAGAGAATTGAATGAGTGCCACATAGAGGTAGCTGCGAGTGCTTTGTCATTGAATGAGTTTAAGGAGAGAGATGATGGATATCATGTGAACTTCTCACAGGATCTTTGTACTCCATGGAAATGTGTGAATGATAATATGCCATTCATTACTGCTATTATTACATATCCTGTCATGTTATGTTTCTATGATTGGTAAGTCTATTGATACATCTCTGTTTATTTCTGTAAAATTAAACTGCAAAAGATGTTTCTTTTTTATTTTCAGATTTGATAGAACCCACTCTGGAAGGAAATTTAATGTGGTAAGATGATCTTTTTTGAGCACTCATATATATGTATGTCTGTGTATATATACAGGTAATGGACAAAACGGTGGAAACATTGAGCTATCAGGTCGCATTATTGGTATTTGCAATGCAGTGTCTGTTGCACTAAACACAGATGCAGTTGATATGTAAATATTCTCCTGACATTCCTAGGGATGTGTATAAAGGCACACAGAGGCCTACCACTGTTTGTTGCATGTTAGAATGGAATCCAGAGAAGACCTCAGTGACTTTGAAAGGGATGTGATTGTTGGAGCCAGGCTGGCAGGTGCATCTGTGACCAGAACAGCTGAAATTGCTTGTTAGTTGAGGAACAGTCTGTAAGGTTATGGCAGTTGGCAGGACAAACATCATCAGTGGAATGTAATAGTGAACAAAAGTGCTAACTGCAAGAGAGGGATGTTCGAGCATTAGTGTGCTGTACCATGAAAAATAAGCAGGCTACTGCTAAGCAGTTGTGTGAAAAATTAAACTCCAGTTGCAAGAAACCAATTTCAACAAAAACTCTGCACCGGGAACTACAGAGTTGGATTGCCTTACCACAAGCCTTTGATCACTCCCATCAATGCACGTCATTGTGTCTCCAATGTGCAAAGATCACAGGCAGTGGACTACATAACAGTGGATGCATGTTATATGTCTGATGAATCCATGTTCACACTTTTTTGCTGCAACCAGACAAATACGTGTGTGTCATCAGCTGAAGGAAGCTTACCAGCCAGAGTGCTTGTTTCTAACTGTGAAATGCTTTGGTAGTTCTGTAATGTTCTGGGGTGCATTCTTATGGCATGATTTGAGTCCAGTTGTTGTATTGGAAGGCAAAGTGGATGTTGCATGTTATCTTTCAATCATAAGTGATCATCTTCATTCTATGTTGACACACTTTTCTCCTACGTAGCCAGCCACATTTCAACAGGATAATGCTCCCATTCATTGAGCAAACAAGTGACCCAGTGGTTTATGGAACATGAAGGTGAGGTGTCCTGTCTGCCATGGCATCCCAATTGCCAGACTTAAATCCTATAGAACATTTATGGGACATTTCGGAAACATTATCTGAGCTCTCAGATAATGTTTCCCACCTCCAAAGAACAGAGGTGAATTAATCTAGTTTTTGTTGGATGATTGGTGTAAAATTGCTCCTGCTAAGTCCCAAGCACCGACAGTCTTCCCCCTTGAAGAATACAGGCTGTATTAGATGTCCACAGCAGCCCAATGTCATATTAATTGAAACATGTCACTTTTTCCATTTTTTTTGTTCATTACCTGCGTGTGTGTGTTTTACTGGTTTCAACCAGAATCTGATTCCATATTTAACATTTAGAATGGTTAATATCGGTGCTTTTTTTTGTGAGGCAATAGGTGCTGGTACTAATTTTTTGCTAGCAGGAAAAATTGAAAATTAAAAGAATATAAAAACAAAACTAAAAAATTATTTAGTGATATTTTTACTCCACAGTGTAATAACATTCTTGGAATAAGAACATCAAATTGAGCATATAACAATTTATTAAGCAAAAATTTATTGTGAAAATTATATAAAAAAAATAAGTAAAATGTGTATGATAAAAAGCTGTGTGTGTGATAAAAGGACCTCCCAGATGAGTCTTTTACTCCATGAGGTCATGGGTAGTAGTAATAATAATAATAATAAGTTTTAATAAAAATTTTATGTAAAAAGTTTATATATATCAAATATCTTAAAAATAGCATAGTTTAAAAATGAAAATTTCATTAAATAACTAAGCTTATATGAATGCTACTATGTAGCATTCATATAAGCTTAGTTATTTGCCAAAGGAAAATGATTAAAAACAGCTAAATCTTAAAAAAAAGCTAGAAAAGAGAGCTAAAAAGGAGTTGAAAATAAAAATTTGAAGTTAAAATTTTAGAAGTAGTAGCAGCAGATACTTTTCAGTTACTTACTTTACTCAAGATGAAGTGTACTTGCATTTAAGTGGCTAAAGACATCTTCCAAACGGTCTTCTGTGCTTAATTCACCCGCGTTTTCACTTAGATTTTTCATCTTTATTATATGTGGCCATCGTCCCAATATTACTCAGTGTAGATTCTGGTAAATGATAGTCTTTACACTTGTTGTTATGCCTGAGGCGATACTTGACTGACAAAATAGCTGTCAGCATTGGCAGCAATTCCATCTTGTTTCTTAATTTAGTTTTAACTATATTCATGGAACTAAAAATTTGTTCAACTTCTGCATTAGAATATGGCAGTATTAATAAATATATTGCACACTGGGACCCTTGGACTCTCCCGGGACAGACAGAAGTGGAATGAGTTCATTCGGCCTCATCATCATCCACATAGATGATGGAAGAAGAAGAAGAATTGCACGCTGAGCAATTTCTTTAAATGGATTCATTGCAGAGGCATCTTTATAATCTTGTACTTCAGGCAATAATAGCTCAGTGTTTTCTATATTTGTTCATTTATTTAAGTGGATAGTATTGTACTGGTATTCAGCAGCAACGTCTTTTTCTGTTTTCGCAGTATTTCTAAGATGGGAGCAACAGGTTCTTTTATGTGTTTTAGGGTAAAGTCAACAGAAAAAGAAAAGATCATTCTTAAAATATTCAAGTTTTCAGGCAACCTTTGCTTGGTCTCTTCAGAGACCAAGAAGAAACTGTCTTGCTCTATTTCTATGATTGTGCTCTCATTTTATGTCATTTTCTTTTGTATCGTCAACTGAATTTTTTCTTTCAAATCTGTAACCAAGATTTAGTTTGGGATCCAAATAGTCATCAATCTCTGACTCTAGAGGGTTGACACTGGATGATGGTAGCACTAACATATTAGCAATAGAGCAAATCAAATGAGAAAGGTCTTTAAATAATCTCATCTTCTCTGCACTGTCAGAGTCAAAAATTTTGTTAACTTGCTGAACTTGAACTAGAACAGGATGCAAAAATAAAAGGTACAACACATTTTTTTCATCTTTGTACATCTCCCACTAAATTTGAGCTTTGTGACATTTCTCATTCACACTCACGACTTTGAAGCGAGTTTTTAATTCCACTCACTGGCTGAGAATTCTGTCTACTGCAGGTTCAATGGAGAGCCACACAGTTGCTTATAATTTCCAGTGGAGCATCATTTTTGTTGATAGTTTGATATAGCTCTTTGTACGCTGCTTGTCTTGAAGAATGTGAAAAACAATTATATGTTTTGGCAACTAAAAATTCTAATTTTCTTGAGAGAGATTCTGCACAAGTGAGACATTGCCAGTTGCAATGAATGGCATACACATCCAGTTAAGATTAAGGAAGGAATATATATATATATACCTTCAGTTCATAAATGCCATTATTGACACTGACATTTCTATACCAATTGCAGTGAGTTTTTTAATGTCCAGTTTCTTGGTCAAGAGCTCTTTTTTTTTCAGTGCAGCCACAATACCACTAGCATCACACTTTTCTAGAACCACCATGATCAGACATGTATGCATCATTTTGTTGAATTTCTTGCTATAATAAATGATGGCAATTCCTAAAATCTTATTCACCGTGATATCCTTCGATTCATCTATTAGCAAGCTGAAATTTCCATCTCCATTATCTGCAATTAGATCAACTTCATAATGCTAACTTAGAATATTCTTTACATTATAGAGCACTTGGTTCAGTGCATTTTTACCTTTGGCATAATTTGACTGTCTTGGATGATATTTTTGCAAAGATCTACAAGATGATGGCAACTGTTCAACGATGAGTGACAACAAAGAAATAATGCTAAGTTGTCTTCAAAGTTCACTGTCTCATCAGACTTCTTCACAGTCATATTTGTAATAGGAACAGCCTTATATGGAACTGCACAAGATGTTTCTTAGTTTCACTAGACTTTACAAGCCGACAATATTTAGCAGCTATATCACATCTGCAAAACTTACCTGGTGATGCTACAAAAGTAGCCTTTTGTAGCATCACCAGGAACTTCACACAGCCAGTACCGTCGACAGGGAATAGCATAGAGGCAGCCTGCCTCATGGCCTGGCTTAATGAGGATGCTCGTTCAGCCATATTGTGGTAGGCGCTGTTGCTAAGCTAGCATTGTAGCAAGTGCGGAAAGAAGTTTTTCCCAGCTTAAACTGATTAAAAATTATTTGCGAACAGCATTGACCCAAGAAAGATTGGTTGGTCTAGCAACTATGTTGATAGAGGCAGATATAGCTTATAATTTAAATTTAGAAGCATTTATAAACAGTTTATTGTGCGTTATCCCCGTAGAGCAAACATTTAATTAATATTATTATGTAATTGTTTTAAAATTAATGTTTCTCTTGTAATAAAAAACAAAATAGCAATTCGATATTTTCTTATATTTTTGTCTTATAATCCGTCAGGGGTGATATTTAATTGTTTGCCTCAGGCCACAATCTAGTCTGGTGACAGCCCTGCACACAGCCATTTACTAAACACTCCCTTCTAAATTTTTGCTTGTAAGCTTTATTTCTCTCTTTGCTCATTTTTGAAGAAGAGTATGCAACTCTTTACTGCAACAAATTACGATCAGTCTCTGAAAACTTCCCACTTGCTGTCGTAACTACCAGCCAGAACACTGTGCAATAAACTAACTTGTAGCTGCATTAACAACTTCCAGGCAGCAAAATGGCAGAAATGTGCATGATACTTGCACCAAACATACAATATAATTCTTTATCAAATGTGAACATCTGGAAAACTTTTAAAATAATTTCTTTAAGAGTAGGTTAAAAACAACTATAAAGAACTGAAACAAGTTCTGAAGGAGTTAGATTAAAATTTTTGAAGCCAGAGAACAAAAAAAAGCTAGATCTAGCTTTAAAAAAAAAAAAAAAAAAAAAAAAAAAAGCTAAATTGGCAACATTAATGCTAGGTAACTGAATATAAAATTGCTAAAGGTACCACGTCCCTATGTCATACATCACTGCTTATAAAGGCATTAGTATGCCACACCATTGCATACAGTCTCCCTCCTGCCTAAAAAAAAAAAGCACTAGTTAATATTCACATATTAACTCATGCTACAAATATCAATTGTCTGCTGTTACGGCTTTGTCGATTTGTGGGTATGTTTCTGTTCAAGTGTAGGCTGCTATTTCTGTTTTCCCTGTATTTTGTTTCTCTTTTGGTTACTACTTTTCTTATTGCGTAAATGTTCTGGGATTTGTATGTTGCAGTGAGTATTTTTTGTGTAAACTGATGGGTGTCATATCTTATTTTACAGCTAGTAATGGAATATTCTGGAAGTACCATAATAGTGATGAATTTTATGGCTATTTTTGTTTAGGAGTACACATTTTTATAATGCCATTTGCTTTTTACTCAATGTTTAGGATATTGCTACTGTTTTAAAGACAGATTCATGAAGAATATATTGGAGGAATAATTTTGGACATACTTTTGTAGGATGTTCCTGCTTGTCTTGTTATTCACTGGCATATGGCGATATACATTTGTATTATCATTTGAAATGTGGAGATAGAGAAATGGGGAAGAATTGCTGGTGAGGCAAGAGGTATACGAATTTTAAAACCCGGGTTTTAAGGGTGGGCTGAGAATTCTTTGGTAAGAAGGTGAAAAATAGAAAAAATATTTGGGGAAAGGAGAAGGATAGAATATTATGGAACAAGATTAAGGGCGAGCCGTTTCAACAGTGCGTCGTCTTCACTCCACCCATCATGGAACTGTTCCTATAGTCTTGCCTATAAAGATCTGATTGTGGAACCTGTGTGTAGGTGATGTCACAGTTTTGCTGGCAAGGAAATTTGTATACTACATTGTGGTGTTCTAGTATTTCTTTGTATGTGTGAGATTTTGTATGTCCAAAATTATTATTCCTTATATTCTTCATGTATCTATATCTTTAAAACATCAGTAATGCCCTAAAAATTGAGTAAAAAGCTGATAACATCATAAAAGCGGTACTTCTAAGGAAGAATAAGCAAAATAGCCATAAAAAATTAATATTAATTTAGAGGAGTAACATTGAAAATTTTGCAGAAATAATATCTATATTATTATTACTGTTATTGGATATCTCCATGGAGTCAAAAATCTCATCACTCGAGGCCCACAGCATATCTTCACTCATTTTCACATATTATCTCATATTAATTTCATTACTACTCCACCTTAGTCTCTATCATTCATCTCTTTTGTGTTTCACTGCTAGTGTATATGAAGTAAAGGATATTATGATGCTCATAATGATTGGTTACTGATATTTTAATATCATTAGCCAGTCACTTGTATTAAGCAAGTGACAGGCTAATCTTAATTACAGTGGATTAATTTATAATGCATTATAATTATTGTTAATTATAATATAATATAATAAATAATTTATTATTTTGTCCAGCCTGGCTGGCTGAGTTGTTAGTGTGTTTGCTCTCCAGCCAAGAGGTTGTGGGTTCAAATCCCACCATGGGCACAGATGTTTGTGACTGTCTATGGAAATACTAGTGGTGGCGGTCAGCGATAGATGACGTCAGTGTAGTTGCGGTCAATTGGCGGTTTATGAGTGGTGGAAGCAGAGCTGTAGAGTAGATGCCCTCCCTCAATGAGTCTTTGGACTCCCTGGTGGTGACAAAGAATAATAATAATTATTAATTTACTTTATAACAGCATAAAACTAGGTAAAGTGACTAGGTACTTTTAGTGTAAAAACATGATCACATCATTTTGCATAATTCTCGTTAATTGCTAGAGATTGAATTAAGAATTACTACTACCCAATTCTTCATTAAATGTTTTTATGGAACCCATCTAATGAACATTTTCCTGTCTTTTTTTTATCAGTAATTATTATTATTATTAAGAGAGACCTCCAGGGAGTCAGACTCATCAAGGGAGGCCACATACTACACACACCAGCTATCATACTTATTCTTGAATTCATTCACACTGCTTGCACTCACAACATCCAATGGCAATCCATTCCAATCATGCACCACCCTATGAGAGAAAAATCTAGCCTTCACCCTTTCTTAGCAGTCTTCATTCTCAGCTTCCAAGGATGCCCTCTTGTCCTTTCTCCATCCTCCATAAATTGAAAAATTCCATCAATTGAAATCCTGTATGACCCTTTCAGAAGTTTGTAAGTCTCAATCATACACCCCTCTTTCGCCTGTTTGCTAGTGTCTGCAGTCTACAAATTCTCAATCTGTCTTCATAATCAGTATTCCATAATCCTAATATCATTTTTAACACTCTCCTTTGTACTCTCTCCAATATATCAGAATCACAACGGAAACCAGTAGACCAGACCTGCACACATTAGTCCAAGTGAGGTCTTATCAAGGCCTTGTAAAGAGGCAAAATAACATCCTTATCTTTACATGTGAACGTTTGCGTGAGCATTGCAATTATCTTTTGAGTTGTATTTGCAATCTTTGCCACATGGCCCCCTAAACATCAACTTCCTATCTATTAACACTCCAAGATCCCTAGCCTCATCAGTTTCTTCTAGCCTAATCCCACCAATATAATACGACATTGGATATCTAATCATGCCAAAGTGAATGACTTTACATTTACTATCTATCTTTGCATCATCAGCAAATAACTGTATGTTGCTTGACAAATCCTTTCCACTATCATTAACGTACAGATTAAACAACAGTGGACCAAGCACTATCCTTGTGGTACACCACTTGTTTCCTTAAACCTTGCAGACTCAGATCCCCCCGTATACCACTTTTTGATATCTGTCAGTCAGCCATCCTCTTATCCATGCTAATATTGTATAACCCAAACCAATTTTCTCCAATTTATGCAGCAATCTGCCATGCTGTATTCTGTCAAAAGCCTTAGCAAAATCCAAAAGTATCATGGTGTATCCATTCCCTTTGTCTAGTATAGAATGTGAGCAAGTTGCTAAAACATGACCTTCCTTTAGTAAACCTCATTTTTCATTGCAAAGTAGATATTCACTGTCAACCCATTTCTGAATGCAGGCCCTAACCAATTTTTCCAAAATCTTCACCACCACTCCTGAGATACTAATTGGTCTATAGTTGGATACATCGGTCTTTGCACCACTCTTGTGCAATGGAATTACCATACATTCCTTCCATCCCTGCGGAATCTTCCCTGTTCTGAGACTCATATTAAACATCATATTAAACAACTGAACTGGCCATTCAAAGGAATGGCCAGTTCAGTTGAACACTTTTTTAGCACAAGTGCTGATATTCCATCAGTCCCTAGTGATGAATTCTTATTCATTTTGTGCAACAGCTCTAAAACCTCGGCCTCACACACCTGCGTTTCTTCATCTAGTGAAGAGGTAACAGTGAGCTCAATGTTGCATTCACCAGGTTGATAGCTTTTAATGAAATGGGCACTCATTAACTGAACAACCTCTTCTGCATCTGTAACCCTCACACCATCTGGATTTATAAGAGTTATTCTTTCATATTCATTCTTTCTTTTACTTGCAGCATATCGATAGAATTCTTGTGGGTTGTCTTTAGCATGCAGAGCCAGTTTCTTTTCATAATCAGACTTTGCTTTCTGTTCAACAGTTGTGACTATTCTAGCCTGCTGCTTGTAACGTTCATAACAGACATTATCCTTATGCAAACAGTATTCCTTCCATATTGTCCTTTTCTTACGAATTTCTTGCTTAATAAGATTACACATCCATTTGACTCCTACTCTATTTATTCTTTGAACTCTCGGAACGTATTTCGATATCGCATCATTTAAGTATTGTTTAAATGCTTCCCATGCACTGTTGATGTTCTTTCCATCCAGCAACCGATCCCACTCCACTGAACTCAGTATACTGAGTTCACTCCACTGAACTCAGTATACTCCTCAGTTGGTCATAATTTCCTGCTTTGTAGTTTAGCATGTAACCTTTTCTGAATGGAACATTCATAAACTTAGTCACTTCCCAGGTGAGTATCACATCATCACTGACACTATAATCAAATCTAGCACTCTTTGACCTCAAGTTCCTTTTGTCACATGCTGCTTGAGGAAGTTGTTCTGCAAAAGCTCAATAAATGCATTTTCATTCTTCTCATGAGATTCTACTGCTACACAGTCAATATTTGGATAATTAATGTCTCCCATTATGATTACTCTTTTCGTGCTCACCTTTTCTATTTGGTGATGCATTTCTTCATCACCAGCAACTGATCCACCAGGTCTGTAACAACACCCCACTATGTAAATTGTCTTGTTAGATTCCACTTCACACCAGATGGCTTCAAACTCACTGCTGCATGAAATATTGTTAGTAGTATTACTACATTCATAGGTCTCAACTGTAATTGGTTTTAAGTCATCCAATATCATTAGCATAATGCCCCCTCCTCTCCTATCCACTCTATTCTTCCTAAAAAATACTGTACCCATGACACCTGATACCAGTTAATAGGTCTGATTTTATTAGCCAGGTCTCACTAATTCCTGCAATCTGAGGTTGCAACATATTGACTAAGGCAACAAACTCTACCACTTTGTGTCTGATACTCCTAGCATTCGTGTACAGACATAATACTCTACCTGCATGTTCTTTTGTATACTCTTGTTTGCAGTCTGCCTGCACAGTTGGACATTTTGCAGATCTCTATTCTTCTCTAATGCCTTACACGTGTAGACATCTTTGCATACATATGATGGGTCCGAACCAGACGAACACAAACCCGAAATCATTCTCGCCTTGTCAACATTTCCATGACAAAGCCCATTCCCATCATTAGCACAGTTATATACCATTGTCGCTCTTACACCCACACCATTCCTCCCTTTATAATTTAGTTTCCTCGACTCTCTGTGTTAGGTCTTATACCAGTTATTAGTTTTTCCAGACTCCTGATACCAAATGCATTCAGGTGTAAGCCATCCCTCGTATACAAATTCAATCTTCCCTCAAACTCATTCCACACATCCAAAAACTCGCATCCATTCATTCTACATAGCCTATGCATTGAATAATTGCCATCGTAGCCCTTCTGTTTAATTCATTTTTTTCATAATATCATTGTAATGACATGCACTAATCATATTAACAGTAATATGGGATAAATGGACTTGTCTCATTCATTCATTCTTCTTCTCATCAAAGATTAGGCATTTTCTTTTTTTGGCTTTAATGGTCTTTTGATCTTGCAGTTGGTTTTCCTCTTTCCCTGTGGTCTATATTTATCTGCTTCATTTGGTATCCAATATCTTTTCATTTAAGTTGCATATGGCTCTCTTGAAATGTCTTAATGTTTTATATGGTCTAATTTTGTGCATCCTTTAATTGTTATTAACAATCTCAACTCTACTGCTTGCATTTTATTTTGATCTTTCCTTTTAGCAGTTCATGTTTCTGAACCATATAATAGAGTAGGATGGGCATTACTTTATAAAATTTAAGTTGGATTTCTCATCTCATTTTTTTATTCATTACCCTTTTAATTGTTCCACAGGTTTTCTGAAATTTATTAATTTTTTTATTTATATCTTTGTCTTTTTCAGATATGTTGTTATGTAACCTATATAATTAAACTGTGATCTTGACCTTTAAAATGCCACAACATTTGTTTTCTTTTGTGAGATCTTTAAATTGTACTGTTGGCTTATTTTATTTAATTCATAAAGTGATTTTTGAAGGTTATCTTTATTGTCTTGTAATATAATCTGATCACCTGTTGTATTGTTGCTTTTCATATTTTAATAATATAATCAATATATACAAAACTCAACAAATGCACTTGCCCATTGTGAGTAGATTTTGCCAGCTGGCAAGTAGCTGCAGACTGTACAAAATATATTGTTGTGTCCTAATTTACGATTTCTACTCTAATCTTACAAATTCCTTTTATCTATATTCTTCTAACTTCTATGCCCGAGATTTTACCAAAACTTATACCAATATCTAAGTTATTGCTCCCCGTAGTACCCCTAATATTTGTATTTATACTGTGCCTTTTGGGATATTTAGTTTAGGATATTACATACATAAACAAGGAAAAAGAACTCAAATATATCTGAAAGTGTAACTATTGCAGTCATGACACTTAACTCGATTCTCAACTTAAATTTTCCGCGTGACTAAGTACAATATTTTCAAGTGGTTATCAACTGCACCATTTATGTTGTCATAAATAGGGAGAAAGTCAATCTTGAATATATCTCTTAGTATTTAAATATTATTGCAGTCGTGACTCTTAATCTCTTTCCTCAACATTAAATTTCCCGCGTGATTAGGTACGATGATTTTAAGCGGTGCATTGGATTAGCAACATCAGACAACTCTTTTATCACTGAACAAAAGGTTTATTAAGTTTCTAAACATGATACAATTCAAATACTAAACTAAAATACTTATAGACTAACATTAAATTATTACAAGCAATATGGCTATTTGTGATTAAGTCGCCATACACATTAATTCATAAATTCACCTGATGTGAACAAATTAGATCAATTCACACTATCTGATTATTCATACTGAAGTAGATTAACAAATCATTCACTGCTAACACATACTTGTGACATTTCAATTATTTTATACATTACATTAGGCATTCAATTCTTAGGATACGTAATTACTTAATTCACACTATTCCGTTATACCGTTATTTGCACTAACACACAAATATGTCATTTGAATATCTTGTGCAATATAATAGACATGCAAAAATATCTTAGGACTCTTAATCATTCACAAATCTTTAACACTAGTCAATCTACACATAACACATTCTATCATATACTAAAGTCCTAGTATAACTTCAACAGATCTGTATTGGAATCACGATACTTTTCACAGACAAATTTCTAGCTAACATAGGTTATGATTTACAGTACCTTTCTTGAGCTTTTCATATGGGCCTTTATCCTTTTCCTAACGAACCTCTGGTATAACTTCTCGTAACTCTGGAATACTTTAACACACACATATTTGCTCTACTATCAGCAACGAGGACATCGATCTCTTTACAGCTTTCTGCTTTGTGTAGTTATCACTAGCGTCGAAACGAAGAAGATCCCTTCTTTTCTAGGACTCTATGGCAATTTTTCCTTTGCTTCCTACTCGGGAAGATGGGAATCGAAATCCCGCTCACTTTCGTTTCCGTGTTGTGACGAGGAGATATCACCCCTGTCGAGAAAACCCCGTGAACTCCACCAGAACCAAAACCAAACTCCAAGGCCAAAAGCGACTATCCAAAAAAGTCTCTCCCAGGGGGTTACCAACCCTTTTATAGCTGCTCCCCTAATGGCACCTTTTCTTACTTCCTTTCTCCTCCTCCTACTTGTTTTTTAATCATCGACCAATTAGGGTGGCGTTTTCTCGCCAAACGTCATTTGATCGGCAAGCCCGTTCTCAATGTTTCAATCCGGGGATCGGCCCTAAGCAATAGATTTGCTTTTCTTGTGCTAGCCTGACTTAATCCCCTTTCAAACTTTTTCTATGAATTCTACTTAATAACTTAATCTCTCACATAACGTATTTTATGACTCACCCTTTTCTACTTACTTACTTAACTCTCTCATTTTTAATCGCATTACAATATTAATCTATACTTTCCTTTGTTAGCTACTTATTTAGTTAGAATTCCTTATTTTAAGTCATATTACAATATTAATACATTCCTTCCTTTATCAGCTACTTTAACAACAACCCTTACGTTTTATACATATTACTGGATGCAAGAAATTTTCCATTAACTAATTCATTTTTTTTTTTTTATGCAGGGGTTTTAATTTATGATTTTTATTCTTCATGTTACACCATGATGGCTGAGAATACTATATTCCTAAGATATCAGGTGTAACAATATTTTATTTAATAAAAATTTAATGAAAAACTTTCTAAACATCTTTTTTTAATTTTAATCTTCTTCTTCCTAACATGGAATATAGGCCATGTGGCCTGTTTCGGTCTCATGCCATCTCTTTCTTGTTCTTCCGATTCTTCTTTTTCCACTTATTTTGTATCTGTATAATATTTTTGGTAGTCTGCTGTTGTCCATTCGATTTAAATGTTCTAGCCATTTTTGTTTATACTGTCTTATGTAGTAATTAATTGGTTTTATTTTTAGGGATTATAAGATTTCTTCATTTGTTTTGTGGTCCCACTTGGTATATCCAGCTGTTTTTCTGAGGAACTTCATTTCTGCTGTTTGAATTCGTTTTTGATCTTTCCTTTTCATGGTCCATGTTTCGCTTCCGTATAGTAGAGTTGGTTTTGACAAGACATTATATAGTCTGATTCTAGTGTGTTTTTGTACCAGGGATGGCTTAAATATATTATTTATTATGCCATTTACTTGGACAAAGTTTGATATTTTAGTGTCTATGTCTTTTTCTTCTTTGTATGATAGATCACATCCAAGTATCTGAAAGTGTTTACTTGTTCTAGTATTTTATTATCTATCACTATTTTACTTCTTATTGGGTTTTCTCCTTTGAATGCCATTATTTTTGTTTTTTCTTTGAATATTGTCATATTATATTGCTTTGAGATATCATTTAATGATTTTAATGATCTTTGTAAGTCATCTTCTGATGTAGCTAATACTATTTGATCATCTGCAAATAGTGGTGTATCTATCTTCATTTGCGGGGTCATTTGTATACCAAATGAGTTATGCTGTTTCCAGATTGTTAATATTTCATTTATATATATATTGAAAAGCAGAGGTGAGAGGGGTACATCCTTGTCGTACTCCTCTTGATATATCTTTCCATTCTGAGGTGTGTTCTAATTTAACTGCTATTTTATTTCCTGTATATATTTCTTGAATAGATTGTAAAAGTTGGTTTGGTATGTTTAAATTGATTAATATTTTAAACAATTTTTGTCTACTAATTTTGTCAAACGCTTTTTCATAATCAATAAACGCCACATGTGTTTCTTTTTGAAATTCTCTTCTCTTTTCTATTAATAATTTTAAAGTAAAAATTGGATCTATGCAGGATCGGCCTTTTCGGAAGCCATTTTGTTCTTCTAGTAATTTGTTTTCTACAATGCTGCTTAGTTTCTCTTTTAATATTCCTGCATATATTTTATATCCTGTATTCAGCAGGCTAATACCCCTATAATTATTGCAATTGTCTTTATTTCCTTTTTTATAGAATGGGATGGCCAGTGCTTTTTTCCAAGAGTTAGGGGTTTTTCCGCACATCCAAACCATATTAAAAAATTTCAAAAGTCTTTCATTAAATTTTTCGCCTGCATTTTTGTATAGTTCTATATTTATATTGTCTTCTCCTGGCGTTTTCCTATTTTTCATCTTCTTTATTATATTTTTCAGTTCAAACATTGTGATATTTTCTATTAGGTCATTCTTTGTCTTATAAAATTTTAATTCATTGTTCTCATCTGTCCAGAAATTTTGGAAATAGGTCACCCATTTTTCTAAATCTATTGTTCGTATTTTTATCTTTTCTTTTATTTCTTTATTCATGTATTTTATTACTTTATAGGTTTTGGGTTGTGTATTAAATAAATCCTTTTCTAGTTCTGTTACGAAATTGTTCCATCTTTCTCTATGTTTTTTCCTTACTTCTCATTTTGCAATTGCACTATTTCTTTTATACTCTATTTCTGCTTCTATTGTTTTGGAATTTAGCCATTTCTGGTAACTGTCATTTTTGGTTTTTATTATATTTTCTATTTCTTTGTTCCAGTCTCGTAGTCCTCTTTTTCTAATCCATTTGTGCTTTATTCCTAAGTTTCTGTTGCTGCTTTTGTGAGAATTTGTTTCAAATTTTCCCATTCATCTTCTATGTCACTTGATTCATGTGTGGTTTCTGTTTTTAAGTTTGTGCATTTTTGATATTGTAGTCTAACTTGAGGATCCTGTAATGAAGAAATTTTATAGCTTGGCTGGTAAGAATTTTCAATTCTATGTGTTTTTAGCCACTTTGGTTTAAAACGAATTTTTGCTGATACCATATAATGATTAGAGTATTAATTTTTTTTATTATTTGGTATTAATTTTAATACTAATTAAAATAATATTTTAATTATTTTGTGGAGTGGGTGTCCTCCCTCTATGAGTCTTTGGACTCCATGGAGAAACACCATTAAGAAAAAACACCAGAATATGCATAATATAAAGGCTTCTCCTTCTTGAAATAGTTCTCACATAAAGGACAGACATGTTCTTCAAAGAGTGATGCAACACCAATTATCAGATTAAGGAACTCCTATTGGCATACTGAGACGTTAAAAATTGAGAGTGGGAGAGGTTTTGGGCAAACTGCATCCCTGTCTCTTATACCTTGGTTAATTTCAGTCTCTTCTGTTGTAACTTTTTTGTGTCTTTATATAAATTTTGTATAGCTTGTATTAAATGTAATGGTATCCTGATTTTTTCATTATACTCCATAATTTTTCTCTGTGTATTTTAGCTAAATGCTAATAAAGAAAAGCTAAGTTTTTTTTTTTTCTTTTCAATTATTTGTGTTAAAACATAGTATTATCTATACATGATCTTCCATATTTGAGACCATTTTGTTCTTCTGAGAGTAGATTGTTTGCAATATTTTAAGTGATTTATTCAAAATTTTCTTGTATTTAATAAGTTTATTCTTCTGTGATTTACACAGTCATTTCTATCTCCTTTTTTAAATATAGATATAATGTTAGCTTTTGACTATTCAGATGAAACCTTGCATTTCCTCCAAGTCAAAGTTATTTATTAATTTAACAATCTTTGATATAAACATTCTTTACCATACAGAGCTCTATATTTATGTCATATAATACAGTTGATATTCTGTTTTTTGATACCTTTATTGCTTCTTTTACTTCTTCCTATCTAATTAATTCTATATTAATACTGATTTCTTCATTGTTATTTTCTGTTAATAAATTTGGATCATGTCTTAAGTTCTTACAATGTTCTATCCATTTCTGCTATAATCTCTTTTTTCATATTTAATTTCCTTAATATTTTTTAGGATATGTCTTCTCTACCATGTATATCTTCTTCTATTTATTATTATTATTATGTGAGCCCTCCAAGGAGTCCAAGAACTCCTCACAGGAGGCACTCTACCCCATGCCGCTACACACATCTGACCGTCTCCCCTACTACTTAACTCTCCCACTACACACAGCTAACATCAATGCCATCACCACCACCAACAGTATTTTTTGTGTCTGTAAATTGTGTTTCTGATATCCAATTTGCTTGTACATGGGATGAAAAACCTGAGTTTCCAGGAGGAAAGACCCTGCTACCTCTTTATAACCTACAACCTTTATAATGCTATAACCCTTTCTAATGCTATAACCCTTTCTAATGCTATAACCCTCTTTATAATGCTATAACCCTCTTTATGAGATCGGCTAACTCACCTTCTAATGAAAAAGCCCATATCAAGATTCCTCTCATTATGATGAGAATCGAACTCAGGCTTTTTCCAATAGAAGGATGCAGTGTACTGTTGTTCTTTCAATTGTGCTACAGAGCCACTTAATTTTTTAATAAATCATCCCAAGAATTAGGTGAGCTTTATTACAATTGGTTTTAACTATATTTCTTTCATTTTTGTATATTTCATCTGTTTCCTATGTTTTTGAAGGAATGATTTGCACACTAATTGTTTTTATTTTATTGCATTTTCTATATCTTTGTTCTGAATTTTTAATATTTCTTATTTATTTATTATTATTTATTTTTGATATTTTATTTTTCTTTCCAAGTATTTGACTGCTGCCTTGTGAATTACCTTTACTGAAGTTTTCCATTTTTTATTATATATCTATCTATCTTCATTTATTTTGGGTTGTGATAAAAAAGGTAATTAGTTAATCATGATTGATATAATATTTTGTTTCTTCTTGTGATAGATACAATTTGTATCCTTTTTCTTGTTTACTTCCTTTCTCCATTTTGTATATCTATTTTAGAAACTACTAAATAATAATTTGAAAAAATTTCATTTCTTCTGTAAACATGTACATCTCTTAGACATGGAGCTACTGTAGTTTCTGATCAATACGGTCAGTTATATAACTTGTTCATCTACCATTCCAAGTATATTTATAATTTTTTTTTTTTTTTGAAAAAAAAATTGAAAATGCAAAAGTTTAACAGTTCTTGACCATTATTATTTATGATTTCTCCACATTTTCCCTAAAACATTGGGGGATTGGATTATTTTCAACTATAGCATTAAGATCTATTAAAGTTGTCATTTTTATTACACTTAATTTAGCTGTTTTTGTAGCTCCTCATAAAACTATTCAGAATCCTCTTTTGTACCTTCTTCAGGGGCATAGACTCTTGTAATATTAAAGAAGTTTCTGTATGTTTTTAATTTAGCTGCTATAATTTGATCATTTATAAAAGTTTGTTTTTTGCATTCTATTTTTCCATTTATTATCATTTAAAATGGTCCCTCCCCTTGAAACTTTGATATGCAATCCTCCTTACCACAACAAGGCTGAGATACCATCATTCATTATTTATGGTAAGATTTGTTACCTCTAAGTGGAAAAAAAGTACCTGTAGTGACATCCTTCCCAAACACACTTCCCAACATCTGTTCCTCTAGTCAACCATCCACCTTAGTCCTAAGGGGACTAGTTATGTAGTTTGCTATATTCCAGTTCCAATCAAAGTGTGTTGTATGGTGGGGTTGAATCAAGGTGAATAAGGGTGCTATGGGAGTGCCCCAGGGTACTTGGACCACAACTCTTTAATTTGTATATTAATGATGTAGCAGAAGATTCGAGGTGGGACATTCGGTTGTTTGCAATGATGTAAGGAGGGCAATAGTTGATAAAGGCGATGTAGATATCTTACAAGATGATTTAAATAAATTGCCAGTGTAGACAAAGAACATAATAAATAATCAGCTAATGCCTTTTATTCTCTTATAAGGAGTAGGCAAAGCCTTTTAACCCTATCTATCTTTTGGAAACTGAGTGGGCAGTTCAGTCTCCACTGGTAGCCAATCAGAGATAGCTGGTCCATGACTATCACTAACTATAAGCAGCCACCGATGAAGAGATGAGCACACAAGTGCTGCCATCTCTTGGTACCTAACCCTAACAGGATATGTTACTGTCTGGAATAATGTGAGTTCTACGGTTGATTTTCTTGATTTTACAGGCCGAAAAACCCAACTTTTCAGGAGAAAAAAACCCGCTTGCCTGTGCCAGAGATAGACTGACTCGGGAAACCAGTCAAATATATGCTTAGAAAAAATTCCATTCCTCCAGTCAACAACTGGACCTGAACTAAAATCTATTTTCAGGCAGCCTAGTGCAGAGGACAAAGAACAATGGCTGTCAATTCAGTGTTGTAAAATGTAAAGTAATGCACTTTAGGATGAAAAGATTACACACTTCATATCATATTGATGGTAACAGTTTACAGGAAATTGATGAGGCTAGGGATCTGGGGGTGATAGTCGATAGAGATTTGAAATTCAGAAGACATGTTGCAAGAATTGCCAAAATAGCTCAGAGGATTACTTGGATGCTGAAGAGCATATTGATAAGTAAAGATAGGGAGGTTATTATCCCTCTTTCTAAGGCTATGATTCTGCCACATGTTGACTGCTATGGATAGATTTTGTCACCTACATTTTTTGGCGATCAGGAGGTGGCAGAGAGGATTTGGAGATGAGTTACCAAGCTGATGACAGGTCTGTGGAATGTTTCCTATAAGGATAGATTGAGAGTATGTAGGTTGCAGAGTTAAGCTGTTAACTCTGACCAGTGACAATGATAGAAAGATTGACACAAGAAATTTTTCAATACATGGGAAGTAGGAAGAAAACAAGGGATCATATTTGGAAGCTGTCTAAGAGGGTGGTTAGTAAGGGTGTGCAGACTAAGTTCTTGGAGAGTGGCGAATGAGTGGAATGGAGATCGTTGTGAGCACCCCATCAGTGACCAGGAATATAAATTTTTGTCATCTTTAATTTATGGTATAACCAAGTGAAAAAAACTTTCAAACATGTTTCTCTAATCGAGAGTATTTTAATAATGAGGTGTGACACCTTTTGATTACTTGTATGTGGAAATATGACTTCTGCATTACTATACCCTTAAGTAAGTCCACACGGTTAGCCTAGTGGCTTTGCGCTTTGCAACCATATGCCTGGAGAAGGAGTGTCCTAGGTTCGATTCCCGTCGGAGACGTGAGGAGCTGAAGGATCTTCCTCAGCCATAGCCAAGTTAGCCGGACTTGGGCGCGGGCAGTAGGGTTTTTTCCGCCAGTTTATCTGGTGTTTTTCATCCCGCAAGCAGGCAAACCGGACCCTTGAACACACAGGGATACAGTCAAGAATACCTTGGGGCATAGGAGTGACCAGTCTATCCTCGTATTTTGGTAACGAAATCCAAGCATGCTTAGAAGGTTGTGGGCCTTAAAGGCCTGTTAAAGCCATTGGGATAGATAGATTACTTCACCCTTGGTATCATTTCTGCGTTTGGCTCCTGCTGATGAGACCTGAATAAAGGTCAAAACTGATCTGTGTAGTGGCCCTTCCCATAATGCATAGCATTATACATGTCTGTAAGGATATATTATTATTATTACAACACACACTATGGAGTCGACAGACTCATCGTGGGAGGTTCATTCAACTGACAACATATTTATCATATAGAATCTTAAAGTCCTTAACACTCCTTGCATTAACAACACATTCTGGTAATGCATTCTATTCACTGACACTTCTCCATGTAAAAAATCTACTCCTCGCACCCTTCTTCACCACACTTTTACATAGCTTCCAGGAATGACCTCTGGTTCTTCCCTTCTCACCTTCTACTCTTTTTATAATCCCCTCTGGATTAATCTGATAAAATCCTCTCACTAAAACATCTCTATCATATCACCTCTCTTCCTCCTATCCACCAAACTCTGCAATCCACATCTCTTCAACCTCTCTCCATAGCCATCATCCCAAAGTCCTGATATTGTCTTGGTCACTCGCTTCTGGACCCTCTCCAATGTCTCCACATCACATTGAAAACTATGTGACCAGATCTGAGCACAATAGTCAAAGTGTGGTCTGACCAGTGGCACAACCACTTCCTTATCCTTGCATGTTAGAGTACTTGTTATCATAGCAGCACTAACGTGCAACCTTAACAGTATACCCTCTAAACTTCAGTCTGCTATCAATCATCACTCCCAAATCTCTAATCTCATCCACTTCCTACAGTACAGCACCATCGATATAATACATAGCCCTTATATTTCTGCACTCCAAAATGCAACACCTTGCACTTATTGATATTAAAACTACAACTCCCACTCTTTTGTCCAAGTAAAAAGTCTATTCAAATCTTCCTGAAGGGATTCAGCATCAGCAGTGCTACTTATAATTCTTCCCAACTTTGCATCATCAGCAAATAACTGAGGATCCCAGTCAGTCCACATGATATATCATTTACAAACAAGTTAAACAGCAGGGGCCCAAGAACAGAACCCTGATGCCACTGGTTACCCTTCTTTTTTGAGACACTGCTCCATCATACACAAACAGCTGAGAGAGCCAATCTCTGATCCATCTATCAGTATACCTGTCTATTCCTATCCTCTGCAGCTTGTACACCAACTTATCATGTGGTAATCTATCAAACGCTTTTGCAAAGTCTAAGAATATCACTGTATATGATTCTCCTTTATCTAACACACTCGTCACCTTATCATAAAATGCAAGTAAATTACTGAAACAGGACCTACCCTTTACAATGCATTGCAAAAGGTGGTAGGGTTTACATATGCATTGCATTATGAGATACTAAGGCAATCAATGTGAAGCCATTAGCCTCTATATGCAATAGCCCAGTCATGATGTTACTTCACACTCAAATTTTTATTTGCTTCCATTTGGATAAAGGATTAAATCAAGAATTTAATTTCTTGGCATCTTTAATTTATAGTATAACTTAGTGAAAAAGTTTTCAAACAACAGTGAGTAAGTTTAAAGAGACATATGATAGGTATTGTGTTAAAGGATAAAGGGTCTCCTGCGATGAGGCTTTTGACTCCATAGAGTGCCCATATAAATAATAATAATATATACACATTCTTCATCATTGTACTGTACATCCATCCTTGCTAGCCCATACCTAATACTTATCTCTTACATTATTCAACATAAAAATCACACTTAGCCATTGTTCAGATTTTTTTCTTGGTTAGAGATATCTTTAAATGAAGGTGCTTCTCTTCACAATCAACTTAATCAGACAAAGAAAGAGTAACCATCATCTCGATATATCAGCAACATAGTGTAGCCAGATTGTTTTTATATGGAAATATGGCTAATATTTTACTTGTCTTTTAATTTATTAATTCCCTGAAAATTAAGAATTCCTTCCCATTTAACTATATGAAAATTTAAAACTAGTTTGAGACATGGTCCTGTTGTTTATTAGTTACTGTTTTCACTGTTTATTAGTTACTAGATTTTTACAAATTTGTTACATTGTATTGTATTTAAATATAAATAGATTTTAGGTTACAGCTTTCAAAATCATTGTTTTTGTTTTATTAGGCTTCGTAGGCATGCTAATCTACATCAGTATATATGCCAGGTGTGGCAGAATATCTATGGGAACAGCAAGTTGATCTGGGAACTTCGACAGAGAGATCATAAATGTGTTAGTAAATCACTTATGAATTGAATTTTTGTTACTCTGAATTTTTGTTTTCCATAAATTATGCTAGTGTTGAAAAAATTTTATGCTTAATGTTTGTTTATCATAGACTCCTCCTTTCATCTCGCAATGAATAAATTGCAAACATTTTTTATTATATCTATTATTAAATTCATGTCCTGTGAATTCCATAATATATTCGACATACACCTATCTTAAAATACACCTTTCATATCAAAACATGTAGATTAATTAGATGAATAGTTTTACTGCCAACATTAACGCTTCTTAGCAATGAAGATCTTAGCTACAGGGCATTAAACAACAACTGTGAGGATATTAATTTTCCTTTCCTTGATAAAACTATTGGTAGAATTACAATGAGAATGTGATTTGTATTATTAATAATAATAAATTCAGTTATTGCATATACATATACTCAGAAGTTCCCAGATTGGCTGAAAAATCAAGTGTAGGCTTAACTTTATCATTTCCTCTTGTGAATTTATATATAGTTAAGTTTCAACCAACCAATGTTGAAAACATAGCTGGTTGTCTCTTAATTTGAGATTGTAGCTCTTCAACTTCTTCAAATCTTAATTGTTTTTGTGGACATGTTCATAAATTTCATCTTCAAAACATAGAGAGATTACAGAAAACTATGTTTTGGAGAGTTCTGGACTACTGCTTTGTGTGCTATTTGCCAAAAACTGTTGTAAGGATAGTGCAGTATACACTGGGACATTTTCTTGGTGAAGCAACCATTTTTGCATGTGCAACTTTTCCAGTTGTTTTTTACAAATTCTTTGCTTAAACTCTCCTAATAGCATGAAAGTAATTCCAAAATTGAACTAATAAATAACCTTGCATTTCTCAAAATGATTGCCTACTCTTGAACCTTAAAAGGTCACTTTTAGATCTCAGTCTTTCCTATTGACTCATATCCTAATGGTGTTACAACATTTCAAATGCCTTAGAAGCATTTAAATTTAATGCAAACTTTATTCTTTCATATCATTTATATAAAATTGTAGAATACAATGCAGAGAGAAGTTTAGTTCTGTTGCATTTACTTGAAAACATTGCAGAGCTGTAATGAAGCAATACAACGGTACTCAGCAGCAGCAAGCTATGCTTGACAACTTACGTGCATCTTATCTTGCAATGTATTGTTGGAATAGGAGTTGCTGTAGGCTAAATTTTGTCTTCACTAAAAATTTGGAAGATGTAACATAGCTAATCTTTTTGCAGTAATTTTATTACATTGTGTGATAGATACGTGCATGTCTATGATGCATCATTCTTTATCTGTTTTCACTACACTTTTTTGGCAATGGTCAGAAAAATGGTAATTGCTACACTTCAAGTGCTGCAGGATTTTTCTGATAGTTATAAAGTTGATTATAACTTTATAACTATCAGAAAAAGTTTTTAGTTTTATTAATTAATTGTTTTAGTTTTATTAAATTTGTATATTTTTGTATTTGGTTTTGAGTCAGTGATTTTCCAGATTCTAAAAGAAACAGTTAAGTCATTGCACCAATCGAATTGAACCCTTGTGTCTCTAATCTTTTTACAGTGTGACATCATGAAATGTTATGCTGGCTGGGGTGTCTCTCAGTTAAACAAGGTTGTACTTTTCATAAAGGAACTACAGTGAATAGTAAAAAAAAGTCGGATCCTAGAATCTCATTATCAACAGAAAAGAAGAACTGGCAGAAGAATTCAAGAAGTACAAAATCAACATGATTAGCATTGCTTAAAGATGTCAAAAACAGGAGTGATTCTTCTAAATAATAATATAATATATTCAGGCCATAATGAGTAGGAAATGGATGGAGTAGCTACAGTATTCAACATGATCTTCCTGAATGGTAGACAGTTTCAGGTGGAATGGTGTGGGCAGAAGATTCTAAGGAGGAAGAAGTAGAGGATTTTTTTTTTTTTTAGTCATTAGAGAACGCAACTGACTTAAACAGCAAGTTAGTCCTTGTTAGAGATCTAAATAGCAGAGTAAGAAATGAATACCAGACATAAATGTTTCAGAAAAATTTGGAGAAAAGAGCCATGCTAATAATAACAGTAAGTTCTGGGTATAGATAGTGGTTGGAGAACTCTTGAATCTGAAGATACCTAACCACTGCTGTGATCAGCATGATCACTAGACTTGAATCCATTTAAACATGTGAGAGATGCCTTCGGGCATTGCATGCTGACAGCCATGGATGTAACATCAGTAACTCGCTGATGATGATGACCCGCCCTGATAAATGCAACAATGCTTTCAAATGTCATAGCTGTAGACAAGACATGATATAACTATAGACATCATAAACATCAAAAAAGTCTTCTTTATGATGTTTGTTGCCATTGGAAAATTTTTATGTACTTTCACTACATAAAAATTGATAAATCAGCATATAACTCATGAATCTGAACCAGCTTTCTTCTCTCCAAGAGAAGAAAGAGGGTTTCTTCTCTCCAAGAGAAGAAAGAGGGTTTCTTCTCTCCAAGAAAGAAAGAGGTTTTCATCTGCTATTGATGAAACTTTTTCCCACAAAATGAAATCAATTGAAACCAAGTTAGAATAGATTCACCATCATTGCCTCAATTAAAAACCTATACTAGCGTGCTCCATAGCCTCATTGTGTTGATGGAGCATAACTCAATCGAAGCCAAAAGCACAATGCCATTGTCCTAAACTTTGTGGAAGTTTAGGACATCACTTCAGACCTACAAACAGAGAACAGAATGGGCAAATTTCCTTTGACTGGTGAAACCTGTGACACACTGTTGAATGCATCACGTATATGAGCCAGGATGACAACTTCACCAACAACTGCTGGCTGAGTGGTTAGCGTATCCGCTCTCCAGCCAAAAGGTTGTAGGTTTGAATCCCGCCGTGGGCATGGATGATTGTCTGTGGAAATACTAGCGGTGGTGATGGTGGGTGGTAGATGGCGTTGGTGTAGTTACAGTTATTGTAGTTGGTGGAATGAGTGGTGGAGACGGAGCTATAGAGTATGTACCCTCCCTCGATGAGTCTTTGGACTCCCTGGAGGTGTCAAGTAGTAATAATAACTAGAAGAAAAATAATAAAGCGGTGATGAAACAGGGAACATTGACTACAGAAGAGGAATATACTTCTTTTACTTTGGTTTTAGGTTGCTATTGGTAGTTATCTATAATAGTCAACTTGAAAACCAAAGTACAAGTAATGCATATTGAAAGTGTATGACACTTGTTTCACAACAAATCCCACAGATACTTTCAGATCTACTCAATAAATATATGTGGTCTTAGCTACAACCTCAACAGTGTCCACTCCCACCTCCAATCTACAAAACCCTACCTGCTTTATTGGCAAGCCCAAATTTTAACCTCTCCTAACACTACCCATATCAGCTTCCCTAATTATACACTCTTCAACTCCTATTGGCCCAAGGAACATTTGTGTATACGTTCACTATGATCTGCTCACCTATGTCACCCATCTGTTGATAAGTACCATTGAAAAGTTTGGTGAATTCCAAGTGGTTGCACTTGATAACAGCAAAACTTTCGACCATATCTGCCACAAGGGCCTATTAAGTTAGCTCCCATCATTCAGTCTGTCCTGTGATTTCTGTAACTGGGCTTCCAGTTTTCTCACTGGGTGCATATTATATGTTAATGGTGCATGGGTCCCTCTCTTCTAACTGATGCTTGAGAAAGTTGTCTCACAAGAACTCAATAAATTCTACTTCATTCTTATTATGAGATTTCTCTTCTGCTCAATCAGTGTTTAAAGTCAGTTGTTTAGTACCCATCAGGGTAATTTGGTGATGGATTTCATTTCCAGCAACACTGAACAGGCAGGTCTCTAGCAATACCCCACCATATATTTCATCTTGTTAGCCTCTACTTCATGCCAGATAGCCTCAAATTCACTTTCACATAGGACATTATTTCCAGTATTGGTTTCATGCATTTTTACCCTAACTGGACTAGAGTCATCTAATAACATTATTAGCACTCCCCTTTCCCTCCTCTCCTATCTCTTCTGTCATTCCTAAAAATACTATACTCTTTACACTTGATCCCAGTTACAGCATCTGATTTTGATAGCCATGTTTCACTAATGCCAACAATTTTAGGCCACAACGTATTCAATAAAGCAACAAACTCAACTCTTTGTTCCTGATGCTTCTGGCATTTGTGTATAGACATAACAAATTACTGCTTGGCCTTTTCTTATGCTTTGATATGCAATTTGCTTGACCTTGTTGTGCAACTTTTTCTTTTCTTGCCCCAGACACACTCAAAAGGTCTGAACCCAAAGCATACATTTTCACCCCTTTGCCAGCTACATAAATGTTCACTACCATTCATATCTTTATTAGGTTTGCATACAAAAGCTGAACTCTCCCACATATTCTTGCCATTTCTTCCATGATGATCTGGTTTCCCTGACTTTCTGCATTAAGTTTCACCTCTATAAGGAATTTTTCCAGGCTTCTGATGCCAAATCCATTCAAGTGCAGGCCACTCCTCTTACATAAGTATTTTCTGCTATCAAATGCTCTCCACTCATCCAAAAATTCGCAACTGTTTCTTCTACACAATCTGAGCATTGTATCATTTGCTATCATAGTCCTCCTTCTTAACTCTGTACTGTCGTATCTCAGTAGTAAACCTACAATTTTTACTCTCTAATTTTTCTTTCTCACTTCTTCCAGCAGACCATTCATATCTTCTCTCACACTTTATTGCTACTTAAAGCATTAGTTCCAACAAGAGCTACCATCTCTTTTACTTTTCTTTTCTGTGTTTCTATTATGTTTGTCATATCTAGTATAATTGCAGTCTTCAGTATTCCTTAACTAAATCAGATAACTGCTGTAACGAATTTGGAATGAGAATCAGCAATAAAAAAGACAATGAAAATAGGCAGGAACACAAAAAACATCAGCTGTATGCTGAGTGGAGAACTTATAAAACAAGTAAAATATTTATTTTAGGCACTAAAAATGACAAATGGAAAAATAAGATATAAGAATAAGATGAAAATAAGTAATGCTGGTATTATTCTTAGTCAGTTGAATACATTTATTTGGAAGTAAGAGAGAAATGTCTAAACAATTAACTAACTGTTCAAACCTTTTAAGTTTACAGATCTGAAAGCTGAGTTAGAAATAATTAGAAATTAGAAATAATTACCAGAGACTAGAAACCACAGATAAGGGAGTTCTGAGAAAAATTAACGAAATGATAGCTTCAGTGGCAGAATTACATTAAAAATGAAGATATTAGCATTTCCAACTAGACTATAGAAGGCTCAGTTCAAATGTAATCTATGTAAGGAAGCCAGTAGTTGGTAACCAATTAATCACAAGCCATTGCAAAGCTCTTTGAAACTGGTGCCATGAATATGTGACTTGGTGTCCCAACAAATGAGATACAGTTCTGTTCTCTGAGTCTTGTTTTAGCCTACAGGCAGATTCTAGATGTTTGATCTGGAGAGAGAGAGAAAATGAGGAATGCAGTACATCTCTCCAACATCAGAGAAAGGGACATTTATGGTGAGGCAATGTTCTCATCTTGGGTGGAATAATGATCAGTGGTTGCACTCCCCTTCATGTTTTTGATAGGAATATTGTAACTGCACACAGATACCAAAAATGGATCCTTGAAATCTGTGTGACTTTGTAGGAGTGCAGTTGACCCAGATGCATTACAGTGCCACTGCCCATAGAGCTCAAGTGGTTGGAGAACTCTTGAATCTGAAGATACCTAACCACTGCTGTGATCAGCATGATCACTAAACTTGAATCCATTTGAACATGTGAGAGATGCCTTCAGGCATTGCATGCTGAATACAAACATGATCACAAAACACCATACTGATGTTTTGTGATCATGTTTTTGAGCATATTTTGTTCATTTCTGTAACGTGATATTTTTGGCAATTCTTATACATCCCTATGTAATGTCTCTTATACCTGTCCAATGTTTTTTTGTCATTTCCTGGTTTCATTGTTATTTTTTTTTGTAACTGCCACGATACCAAATTTTGTCCTGCCTCATTGCAAACAGCATAAGTTATGTCACATTTTCTAAATTGTTTATGCCTGTGCAATAGTGGTATTTTTATTTAGAAGTGTAACATCTCCAATTTTGATATCACGTTTAATGCCACTTTCCTTCATAATGTGATCCATATAGATAATGAACAACAGAGGGGATAATGTACATCCTTGTCTCACACTAGATTTAACATTAAATCATCTTCCTGTACTTCCTTCAATTCTAACTGCTGACTTACAACTCAAATAAAGACTAAGTATTGCTTGATATAATGCCCCATTGATACCATATAATTGCAGCGTATTGAATAGCTTCTCTCTTGGCACCTTGTCATATGCCTTTTTCCGATCAACAAAACTTAATTACAGATCTTTGTTATATTCCCATGATTTCTCGACTATTTGTCGTCAAGGGAAGATCTGATCCTGACAGCCTCTATTTGGCCTGAATCCAGCTTGTTCTTCACCAAGCTTTTCTTCTACAATTCTTCTCAACCGTTTCTCAAGTATACTTGCATAGATCTTGCCAGGAACACTCAGTACGGAAATACCTCTGTAATTCTCACATGCAGTTTTATTTCCCTTTTTATATATGGGTACTATGAGAGCTCTAGTCCAGTCATCAGGAATTCGTCCCTCTGTCCAGGCTTTCTGAACTATGCAGTGCAGGCACTGTAAGACTCTTATACCACCATACTTCAGCATTTCTGGTCGAATATCGTCTACTCCTGCTGCCTTTCCACATTTCAAGCATTTGATGGCTTTTTCTACTTCAAGTATGGATATGTATTCCTGACTGCATGCCTGGTCAGTGTTTTTTACCATTGTGCTGTTATCATTGCTTGTTTCATTTAGCAGTTTTTCAAAGTAATTACTCCATACTTCAAGGATATCTTTTTCTCCCGTTTTCATGTCACCTTTATCATCTCTAACTCCTTTTACAGCACTCTTTCCTCCATTCAACAACCTCCAGAATATTTTGCCACCTTCTTGATATTTATTTTCTATATTCTTGCCAAAGTCCTCCTATGACTTTTGTTTAGCTAGTTTTACACAGTATAATAAATTTAGTTTAATCCTTTATCCAAGTGTGAGCAAACAAAGTTTGCGCCTGAAAGTATCTTCAGGACTGGGGTAAGGTGGTACAACACTAGGGCACTCCTTGCAAAGGTGGAGCAAGCTACCAACACTCCTATCTCAGTATCTCCCATAATGTAAAACACATCTCCTTGCGGATATGTCTAATGTTATGCATTAAGGGAAGGGCCACAACCCAGAATAGTTTCGACCTTTATTGAGTCTCTTCAGTGGGAGCCAGGCGCAAGTGGAGATACCAGGCAGTAGCATTAGGTCATCTCTACCTATAGGAGTTGCCAAACACAGTGTTTAGCATTCTTGCATTTGTCTCTATATTCTCTAAGAGCACAAGCTGACTTATTTGACAGGGACTTTTGATATGCTTTCTTCTTTTCCTTCACTGCCTCTTTAACTTCCTGTGTCCACCATGGAGTTCTGATTTTTCTATCCTTGCAGACAACCTCACCACATGCCTCTCTGGCAGAATCAATCAATGTTTTCTTCAGAGTTTGCCACTGAATCTCCAAGGTTTGATTCCTGTTCTCAAACTCTTTCATTTTTTCTTCAATAATCTTTGTGTATTTTAGTCTACAGTTCACATCTGAGAGCTGCTCAACTTTTATTCGCTTTAAAACTTTCTTACATGTTATTCTTTTTGATATGAAATTCAATTTTATCCTGCTCAAGACTAAATAGTGATCACTTCCAATTTCAAATCCTCTGTACACTCTAGTGTCCTGCACCAGGGAGAAAACATCATTATCAATAATAACATAGTCAGTGAGACTTTTCTTATTCCTTGCCTCTTCTCTCCATGTGAATTTGTGCACATTTTTATGTTGGAATATGGTGTTAGTAATAACCAGTCCAAGTCCTGAGCAGAAATCCAACGGCAGAAATATAAGATCTGATAATATTGGAGTCTTGACAAGAAACAGACTGATTTGGAGGAAAATTGTAGATAGGAAGTTAGTAATGATGTAAATTTTTCATGTAGTACTATAATATCCTGTACACCCCTTGAGGTTGCATGCCAGGAATTTGATGACGATAATGACAATTTGTGTTTCGACCCCTGTATTGAGGTCATCATCAGAAGGATACATGTGTATAGGGAACCAAGCTACATGCTCTTGCACTCTGTACTGGTAAATTAAATCATCACTGTTAATTAATCTTTTTCATAGCCTGACCTCTAGCGATAATTAAATAAAATAAAATAAAGTTGGAAAAAATATATATATATATATAAAAATAAATAAATATATATATATATATATATATATATATATATATATATATATATATATATATATATATATATATATATATATATATATAAATAAAATAAAATTAATAAATAAAATAAATAAAAAACTACAATAAACTGGAGCCTTTTATCTTATGTAAAAAACCATTTATCTTAATAGATTAAACTTGTTATTTTCTACTATTTCCTAGCACGCGGTAACAATTGTATTTTAATAGGTGACCCACCGAACGTTTTGCTTGTATTCCATTCCTATTACTGTAACAGACACTGAAGATGTGCTATTAATTTTAGTACGAAATATTTTTCCTTTTACTAATTAAAGATATCACTGTGGTTTTTACGTGTTTCTTTATTATTTAATTTACTAAGCCACAGGTTCCTCATAAAATCAAACTACAATAAACTCTGCTAAAGTCCTCATGTACTAAGATTCTTCTGGATTTGTACAGTTCAGTTTGTTATACTATGATTTTCTTCAAGCCTTGTGCAGTTCAAGTTGCTATGGAATGTTAAGTGGGAAAAAAAAACATTTCACCAAGTCTGCTTGTATTGAGATTTTTCTTTGGCTTGTTCTGGTTGCTATGAAGGCTGCAGATGGGTCCTTCACATTCTTGGAATGATTAGGCCATCATTTTGGGTTATGTTTGAGCATTTCACATGCTGCTTTGAATTTCCTCTCGAACCAGGTTTTGGTGCTGTGTAGAGACTTGGTATTTTTTCAATCAGTTTTGTGGTATGTTTGGAGTGCGTGGTCAGAAAGGCCAGTTTTTCCAAAATGGAGAAACTATGTATGGTAGGTTACATGTGCATTGTATTTTGTATATCCCTGGGTGGGCTAGGTGTGGAAGAACGGAGTAGGTGTCTTAATTTTGTTGGAGGTTTTATAGCAACCAGAACAAGAACCAAAGAAAAATCCCAATGCAAGGAGACTTGAAGTTTTTTTTTTTTTTTTTTTCCTTAATATTCCATAGCAACTTGAACTGTACAAGGCCTGAAGAAAATCATGGTATAACAATCTGAACTGTACAAATCCAGAAGAATCTTTGTACATGAGGACTTTAGCAGAGTTTATTGTAGTTTTTTTATTTATTTTATTTATTAATTATAATTTTTTTTATTTATTTAATTTTATTTTATATATATATATATTTTTTTCCCAGCTTTTATTTTGTTTTATTTTATTTAATTATCGCTAGAGGTCAGGCTAAGAAAGAGATTAATTAACAGCATAGATTGTTTAATTTACCAGTACAGAGTGCAAGAGCATGTAGCTTGGTTCTCTATACACATGTATCCTTCTGATGATGACCTCAATACAGGGGTTGAAACGTCAAATTGTTATTTTATTAATAATAAGTAAAATAATCATTTCAACACGTGTGTTTTGTGTCCCTAAATTTGGAAATATGAATGCTGATCACCATGTAACTTTAAAAGAAAGAGACAATTATATATATTTTTTAATCCTTTATCCAAGTGTAAGCAAACAAAGTTTGTGACTGTAGTGTTTTCAGGACTTGGACAACTCATGGCAAAGGTGGTATAACTTCACATCTCCTTGCGGACATGTATAATGCTATGGAAGTTAATGTTAAGAGAAGGGTCACTACGCAGACTGGTTTCGACCTTTATTGAGGTCTCATCAGTCGGAGCCAGAGATACGTTTATTTATAAATCTTCCTGTTTGTCTATAGTAAGATAAGTTACAAGAACATAGTACTTTTTTATAGGCCAGTTAGCATCATTGATATAAGTTTATCTTTTGGAGAAGGTAACAAATTGTGAATTTGGTTGATGGGTTTATAGGTAGCAATGAGTTTTGTATTTTTTCATAATTTTTGCCAAACGTTCAGAGATGCATTCAATACATCCAATCTGTCTCATCAAACCTCACAAATCTGGCCTTGCACAACATGAAATTGAAAATGTTAATCATAGGATCCAATGACAAAACACTAAACTGTTACATAGATCTGTATATAAACATGAACATTTATATATGGATCGATAAAGAAAGTGCTGAAGCCTTACGTCATAGTTCTAATCAACTTAATCGGAATGACTGTCTCACTATTCCAAAAGTTCTGGGAATTTGTTATCCTCAAGTGTATAAAATAAATTTATCTCTTATATTTCAATTTAATTTACAGTCTAAATGGGTTTAATCCAAAAATACGTAGCTGTATATGTAGAGGGATTCCAATTTAAGCATGCATGCTTTTTAGTTCCTGTTGTTTGATTGTGCTGACAATGTCTTATGACATGTAAGACGAAATATTTACATATTAAAGAGTTATCTACTATGGCATACGTATTATTTTATAGTTATGAATACTTCATGCGTTTCACTATACAAGAACTTAACTAAGGATGGTCTAATTTGAATATAAACAAAATATGGTAAAACTAACAGTATTTCAAAAAGCCTCAAACTAAAACTGTATAAAACCATTATTATACCTGCAGCAACATATGGAGCTGAGACTTGGACACTAAATCAGAAAAAAATACAGAAAATCAGAGCATTCGAAATGAAATGCTTAAGAAAAATAAATAAGACTCATTGGTCAGAACACAAAACAAATGAGCAAGTGAAATACAAATTAAACTATAGAGAAGATATAGTTATAATTCTTAAATGGCAATTAAGATGGTTTGAACACCTCCAGAGGATGTCCTTTCAAAGTTTACCAAATATAGTCATGAATGGAATTGTTGGAGGAAGATGATCAAGAGGTAGACCAAAAAGAACTTGGTTACGGTCTTCAATGGAACGGTCACAATTATCGAGCTTCAGAGAGATGATAGAAATGGCCTGAGATAGAACCAGATGGCAAAGTTTGCACATAGAGGACTCAACCCATCATCTGATGGATGAGAAAGAAGAATATATCTTTATATTTTGTCAAATGCTTTTTCATAATCTATAAATAAAAGATGAGTTTCTAAGTTCAGTTCTTTTCTTTTTTTCTATAAGTAGTTTAAAAAAAAAAAAGCTGCATCAATTGTAGAACATCCTTTTCTCATTCCATTTTGACATTCTAATATTTTTTCACTGTATATTTTCAATTTTTCCTTAAGTATTCTACTATATATTTTGTAGCATGTATTCAATAAACTAATGCCCCTGTAATTAGCAGGTTTTGTTTTATCCCCCTTTTTAAATATAGATATTACTATTCTTGTATTCCATTCTATTGGTATTTGTCCATTTGTATATATTTTATTTAAAAATTTTATTAATCTCTGATGGAATTTTTTTCCAGAAAATTTATACAGTTCAGAGTCTTCTCCTGCTGATTTACCACTTTTTTTTTTATTTTACTTAAGTTGTCCTTTAATTCTTTAACTGTTATTATATCATTTAAAGCATTTTGTAAGTTTTTGGTGTAAAATTTTTTTTTTTTTGTTAGTATTATCTATGAAGCAATCCAAGAATTCTTTTAAATCTATTTCACAATTTATATTTGCAGTTTCTTTTATATTGGCATTCACAAGCTTTAGTATTTTATATGCATTTTAGCATTGGGTCTTATTTTGTATATATCGTTTTCTAGGTATGATACAAATTTTTCCCACCTTTCCCTGTGTCTCTTTCTGGTTTCTCTTTTGGTATTGCTTTCTTTCTTTTTATCTTGATTTTATCAATTTCATCTTGATTTTTTCTGCTTAACCATCTTTTTTTTTTTTTTATTATTATTATTTGGTAACCTCCATGGAGTTAACAGACTCATTGTGGGAGGTCCACTCAACCAGCAATATGTCTATCATGAGCTTTGAAGTTATTTACACTACCCACACTTGCAATGCATTCCACTCACTAACAATTCTGCACATAAAAAAATCTACTCCTCACACCCTTCTTCACCTCATCTTTTATTCAACTTACAGGGATGGCTTCTTGTTCTTTCCATCTTAACATCTGCTCTTTATGATTTCTTCTGTATTAATCTGATAGAATCCCTTAACTAACTTGAAGGTCTCTATCATATCTCCTCTTTTCCTCCTATCAACCAACCTCTGTAATCCACATTCTCTCAAACGTTCTTTATAACCAACACTCCAGAGTCCTGATATGACTTTGGTTAATTTGCCTTTGGACCCCCCCCCCCCTAGTGTTTCCACATCACAGTGAAAACTAGATGACCAAATCTGGTCACAATGATCCATATGTGGTCTGACTAATGCCTTACATATAGGCATTGGTCAGACCTCCTTATCCCAACATGTCAGTGTACTTTTTATCATAGCAGCTATACAATGCCACCATCACTCCAAGATTCCAAATCTCATCCACTTCCTGAAGTACAACTCTACCAATACAGTACATACCCTTATATCTCTGTATTCCAAAGTGTAACACCTTGCATTTATTAACATTAAAACTGCAACGTCACTCATTTGTCCAGGCTAAAAGTCTGTTCAAATCTAACATCAGCACTACTCCTGATAATTCTACCTAATTTTGCATCATTGACAAACATTTGAAGATCCCCAGTCAGTACACATGGCATATCATTAACAAACGAGTTAAACAGTAGCAGCCCAAGAACAGAATCCTGAGGCATACCACTGGTCACCTTCATTTTCTGTGCCATGGCCCCATCATATACACAACTTGCTAGTATCATTCAGAAAGCTTATCTCCAATCCATCTGACCACTATTCCTATCCTCTGCAGCTTGTACACCAATTTATCATGTGGTAATTTATCAAATGCTTTTACAAAGTCCAAGAATATCACCGTATATGATTCTCCCTTATAAAACACATTCATCACCTTATCATAAAACATAAGCAGATTGCTAAAACTGCTCATCTTACTAAAACTGCTAAAACTGACCATCATAGAGAATCTTATGTTGATCAACCCAATCCTGTATTCTATTTCTAACCAATTTTTCCAACACTTTGATCACAACTGCAGATATACAAACTGGTCTATAATTTTGTATATCTGCATATACAAACTTCTGTTCTCATCCAAGGGCATGACCAACTCTTTTGCACATTCTTTAAAAATTCGTGATGATATGTCATCCATTTCCACAGCATTATTAACATCTAATATGAGCAACACTTAATACACCTCCAATTCTTTCACCTTTAATTCTCCTAATTCTTGCTTCTCTTCTACATGTTGCACAGCATCATTCACACCACTATAATATACATTGATGAAGTGTTCATTAAATAATTCCACTGTATCATTTGCTATGGTTACTCTGCTACCATAGCTATCAACCTGCCATAATTATTTTTCCTCTTGCTCAAACATAGCAGAAAAATTTCCATGGGCTTTGACCAGACTGGCCAATCTCCTCTTGTATTCTACTTTTTCTCTTTTAACCCTACTTGTCACTTTTCTGACCTGCACTTTATATTCTTTATGCATCCGTTCACTGCAAACTGTCTCGTACTTCCTCCATAACAACTTCTTTTGTAACACTGCTTGCTTGATTTTACCGTTCATCCATCTCACCTCTGCTCTGTTTATTCACTTAACTCTTGGTATGCAGTTATGCATTGCTTGTGTTAGATATGGCCTTATCATTTCCCATGCACTGTCAACATCTTTTCTACATAATTCATCAACCCAGTGTATTGATGCTAGTTGACTATGGAGCTTCAGATGATAACCCACCTTATAGTTCCACATATAGACCTTCTTGATAACAACTTTTTCCTGTTTGACTACCTTCCAAACCAATACCTTTTAGGCCAGCTTTTTAATTTCAGTTTTTGTTTTTGTTCATTATTCCAGATAGGTGTGTAGAGTGGATTTATTGCTACTGAAGAATAAGTAATTTTTTTGTATTTTAGTTGAAAATATTAGGTTAAGTAACTGTAATTTTTTTTTTTTAATGAATGTGTGATTGAATGAGTTATTTAGTTTGTAAGTAAACCTAGTATTTTATATTCAAATTCGATATTTAGTATAGCGCAATGTGTGGTAGAGAAATGGTAGCAAAGACCAAATTGCCAAGTGATTTGAATTTGCGCAATGCAGTGTGTGTGAAATGTATTCGTCAAGAAAATTAAAAGATATGTGGAAGAAAATTGAAACTGAAGAGAGAGTGTATGTTTCAAAAGTGAGTGCCTATTAGCTGACGAGAACACAGCAAATATTAATAGAGTGAACAGTACTGATGGTAGCATAGAAAATGATGTTATTAATGTTGAGCATGCAGCTGTGAAAATAAAGGAGAATGAAATGGACATTAATAAAGAAATAGCATGCTTAAATGTTATCCTACACAGGACAAATTGCAGAAGTGGCAAGGATTACCAGGGCTGAAAAGAAAAGGAAGCAGGTAGTCAGAAGTAACAAAGACCGAGCAAACAAACAAACAAAAACAAGTTAAGGAGAAAATTATATATGGAGACTAAATGTTCAGGGGAGTACTTAATGAAAGTGTGACAAAATTGTGTTTCTCTGGTACAAAAGCTCACAATATTAGTCACGCCACCCAGATGCAAAAAGGTAAGTCGAAGGAAATGATTGTCTTAGTTGACAGAAATTATTTGAGGGGCAAGAAATATTCTATGATGGAGGATGCAAAGGAGTTGTTAGAAGAGGCAAAACTGAAGAGCGAGAAGGTGAAGATTGTATGTCTCCTACCACATTATGATAGTAATTACTTTGAAAAACTGCTAAATCACCCCCCCCCCCCCCCCCCCATGGACACAGGCCATGGAGAAATTTGAGAAACTTGCGTGGTTGTCTTCTACATCTCAAAGGCATTTTATCAGGTTTGGCACAAGGTCTACTCACCAAACTGCCATCATATAGTCTGCCTTCCTCACTTTGCAACTGGATCACCAACTTTCTGACTGGTTGCTCACTACTTGTCATGGTGGACAGCTTAGTCTCAGATTTCACCACCAATGCAGGAGTATCCCAGGCTTCTGTTCTTTCACTCACTCTCTTCCTCCTCTTGTATATAAACAACCTGCTCTCACAGACTTCCAGTCCTATCTATAGCTTTGCTGACCACAGTAGACTCCATTCCTCCTTTTCATTCAACAAAACTGTCAGTGCTCAAGTATTAGAATCCTCAAGATCTACTACGACCAGGGACCTGAACTCAGATCTCCTAGTTATATTCCAGTGAGGCAACAACAACCTTTTAAACTTCAATTTTTTTTTGTTTGCTTCCACCAAAAATCTACTTCTGTCTGATCTCTTGCAAGAAAGAACTCGTATCCCTCCCCCTTATCTTCAGTAATACTGAGATATCCAAATACGATCAGATTTCCATTTTTGGACTGATGTGCGCCTCTGGCCTTTCCTGGCACAACCATTTTTCAACTATAGCTTCTGCAGCTGCCAAAAAAACTTGTACTTTTTCACAGAAGGTACTACTCACACCTTCACAGCTGCTGACTATACAAAGCCCAAATCTGACCAGTCATGGAATGTTGCTCCCATATTTGGGATGGTGCACCAAAATCCTCTCTAAAATTGCTAGATTCTATTCAGAAGAGAGCAATCCGGCTAATTAATGATCCTTCTCTCATACACTCACTTCAATATCTCTCTCACACACAGATGTTTAATTTCTGTGTGTGAGAGAGAGAGTTTCTGCCTTGTTCCTCTTCTACAGATACTTTCACGGACTGTGCGGTTTTGAATTGGCCACTATTATTCCTCCACTCTCTATTTCAAAATCTATTTCAAATTAAAACAAAAGCCACTTCTAACCAACACCATTTTACAGTCCACCTTAAAACTCACTGAACCAACTTCACTGCCATCTCTTTTATTCCATCTACTTCTGTCCTTTGGAACAGTCTGCCCCACTTTGCCTTCCCCAAAGACTACAACACTGAACTGTTTAAGCAAAGTGTGAACAGACTCCTCATTTCTTCTATTTCTCTTGCCCACACACGGCACTAGTGTGCTATAGGTCTTGGGGCCTTTTGTGTGTGGATCAGATTTAAAATAAAATAAAAATAACTAAGGTGACCACATTGCTTTTGATTGGTGAAAGTGATCATGCAATCTTAACTTGGGAGATTTTAAAACATGAGGAATGTTCTATCAAGAATGGGTATTTATGGAACTACAAGGGAGGTGATTTTGAGATGCTTAGGGAAAAAAAGCTTAAATCTGTACCATGGCATAAAACATTGCAGGGTACTTAGTAGTGCATGGAATATAGTTAAGAGTCATCTAGATGAAGCAGTATTAAATTGTATATTTAGGGTAAGGAGGGTTAATCAGGTAGGAGTCAGACAGATGAATAATATCATTAAGCATGAACTGCAGAAGAAGAAAATGCTGTGGAGGATATATAAAGAGAAAGTGACCAGCAAACTCATGAACAGTACAAGGCTCAGACAAGAAAGGTGACCAGCATAGCAAGGAAGGCAAAATCAGATTATGAGAAGAATTTAGCCAAGCAGGCCAAAGGAAATTCCAAAGAGTTCTTTCATTATGTGCAAGTAAGAGGAAGATTAACCTGAATGAGTGATGATGGTCACAAGGTGATAGAAGCAGATAAAAGTCGAGTTACTGAGTGACCACTTTGCAACGGTATATCTTCCTAGTGAGGTTACTGCTTTAACCTATGTGACAAACACTAATGCAGGAACAGAGGTGGATGAATCTCAATGTAAATACAGCTCTAGGATTAAGTAGGAATATCAGCACAGGTTTTGTGAGAATGCGCAAGCAAAATGCATTGGCAGTGCCTCTGACTAGGCTCTTTAATTTAAATCTCAGCTCTGGTAGAGTTCCAAGGCAGTGGAAAGAGGGCAAAATAATTCCCTTGCATAAGGAAAGCTCTAAGACTGCAGTACCAAATTATAGACCAATCAGTATCTCAGACATGGTGATAAAAGTACTAGAAAAATTGGTCAAAAAGATAATTCAAGAATGGGTAGATAAATATCTGATACTGTATAAGGGTCAACATGGATTTGTGAAGGGTCAGTCAGGTCTTAGTAATTTACTAACTTTTTATAATAGAGTAACAGCTGAGTTGGATAAAGGAAATGGCTACATCATGATTTTGCTGGATTTTGCAAAGGCATTTGATAGAATGTGGAGAAATGTAAAATTATGCATTTTGGGAAAAATAGATTACTGTGTATCACATTGATGGCACTGTACTTCAGGAAATGGATGAAGCTAGAGATTTAGGGGTGGCAGACAGAGTTAAAGTTTAGAGGACATATTGCTAAGGCTGCTCATGTCATTACTTGACTATTGATGAACACACGTTAACAAGTGGTAATAAGGAAGTTGTTATTCCTCTTTATAAGGCCTTGATATGCCTACATCTGGATTACTGTGCTTAAGTCTCGTCCCCTGGGTTTCTTGGGGATGAGGAAGTGGTGGAGAGTTTTTATAGGATAGATGCAGAGGAAATGTTTCATCACTTGGCTAGAGGGGCCAGAGCAAGGGGTCATCCCTGGAAGTTGAATAAAGGTGTGATTAGTATGGGTGTGAGAACTAGATTTTTTGCTTGGAGAGTTGTGAATGAGTGGAATGGGTTGCCAGAGTCGGTTGTGAGTGCTTTGTCTGTTAATGAGTTCAAGAAGAGGTATGATAGATTGTGTGGATAGTTGGGTCTCCTGCATTGACTCTGAACTTCAATGGAGGTGCCCATATAATAATAATAATATATGTACTTTATTATCTTTATATATATTTTTGTATCCTTAGACTTTTTTATGCTGCTGATGCAATAATTTCTTTTATATTATTCTATTCTTTCTCAATTCTTCATTTTCTTATATTTTTTATAAATAGTTATTAATCCTCTGTTGGTATAAATTTCTTACACTTAAATCGTTTAGTAGTATTACTTTTCAATTAGATTTTATTTCTCTAGCTTGTTTATTATTATTTTTTGTATATTTTGTAACCAATTTGGTGGAAACCTTAATTTTGCCTGCATGAAATAATGATTTATATCTATTTCTAGCCCTCTCCTAACTTTAACATCTAGGAAGAGGTTTGCTGCTTTTTATTTTTATCCTCTTGCACACCATGTATTTTTATTGTAGAATATGTTCATTATTTGTAAATTATTATGTATTATATAATCAATGAGTCATTTTTCATTGTTGTTTACTGTCAGTTCTCCAAATTTTTACAGATTTCTCCAGATTTCTTGCTATAATTATATTGTCTGTTTTATTTAATTCTTCATATATTCCTTGTAACTGTTTGTAAAAGTCATAATTTTCTTCTTATTTTCCTTCTTCGAGGATATACGAGAGTGTGCTGAAAAGTTGTGATAATCACCATGAAGGAATTGAGGTAGAACCATGTAACTTACACATTATTCTACATATTCCCCATGAAGTGTTATACACTTGTTACAATACTACTGCATCATTTGCAGTCCTCTGAGAAATAAAAAGTCTTTCCCTTGTTCAAAAAACCAGTCCTTAGCTACAGATATGACTTTATCATCTGTGGTAAATTTTGTTCCTTTCAAGTGTTTCTTTAAATTTGGGAATAAGAAATAGTCAGATAGGGCCAAATCTGGCGAATATTGTGGGTGAGGCAGACACTGAAAGCCCAAGTTGCGTATTGTCTGTTGGGTTTCACTAATAGTGTGAGCTTGTGCGATGTCCTTCAAAAGCAGTATGCATGCTCAGTTTCCTGCAGCGTTTCTCCTTCAGTACCTCCTTCAATTCCTTCAGAGCTGTTGAATAAACTGCTGATGTTACAGTTTCACCTTTTTTGAAGTACTTGGTAAGGATTACACCATCCATATCCCAAAAAACAATAACAGGAACCTTCCCTGCTGACTTTTGGGTTCAGAACTTTGGCTGTGGAGGACCTTTGTGTCTCTTCCATTGACTGTTGTTTGGTCTCTGAGTCATAGTGATGAAGCCATGTTTCATCAATAGTCAAAATATGAGCCCAAAAATTTGCACCTGATTTCCCAAAATGAGCCTTGAGATGGCAGCACATGTTCTCTCTTTTGGTTGGCATTCAAACATTTGGGGGGGCCCACTTTTCTCAGAGCTTCTGCATGGCCAGATGTTGGTGGATATTGACCCCAACTCTTTCCCTGGATTCACTCAGTCTTTGATGTTTTTGGCTGGTGTTCATCTATCATCAAAGATTATGGCATGCGCTACATTGATGTTTTCAAGTGTGATTGCTGTGGAAGGTCTTCCTGACCTAGGGGCATTTGTTGTCTCAGGATGCCCAGTTTTAAACTTGGCCAGATGGCCAGTTTTAAAGTTTATACTGTTGGATATGCTTGGGCACAGTCCCCTAAAAGTCTCAAAGTTTGGTGAATCTTAGTTGTAGACTTTTTTTTACAGCACAAAAAACTTGATGACGGCATGCACCTCGATTTCTTTGAATTTCTTCAAAACCTCTGACAAGTCTTATTATATATCCTAAAAGAAAAAGAACAGATTATTATAATTTGATGAAATATTGAATAATATAAGCACGTAAGCACAAGAAAGATATTTAATTAACCAAATATTTCGATCTGGAAAGAGCAGACCATCTTCAGTGGCACTACGAGAACAGTTTTAAAAAAAAATACAAGGTGGAATACTAACAATAGATCATTTAAAAAATAGAAATATATCACTAAGTATTAAAGGGAATATTTTTAAGCAGAGACATGATTGAAATAAAGATATTAATTAATAATATTAAATAACCTAAAATTTATATGAATTAATGAGTTATCCTTATTAGACTTTCCCAGATTTTTGATATAGATATACAGTCATTCCGATTCAGGTTAAAACGATGGAGTAAGGCCTCTACGCTTTCTTTGAATATACATTCAAATTTATAATGGGATCTATGTAAGAGGCGAGTTTTTGACCAAAGGATGTTGTGGTTAGTTTCAATCCCGTGCTGAGCCAATCCAGATTTTTCAGGTTTGTTGGGATGAATGGAGGATTGATGTTCTTGGATTCTTTTTTCAAGAGAATGTTCAGTTTGTCCAAAATAGGAGAGATCACAGTTGCAGGGAATTTGATAAACTCCAGGAAGAGACAAAGTTGAGCTTTTATCTTTAGGAGAAGGAAAATGGGAAGATAATTTGTTAATAGGTGAATACGTTGCTGTTAACTCATATTTCTTCAGAATTCTTGCGATAGGTTCTGAAATCCCAGAGATGTATGGAATTGGAACTCGACATATTGAATCTTTGTTGTTTTGTGGTGGATTATAAGAATCCAGAAGATGTTGAGTACTCTTTTCGGAAAAGCCATTGAGTTTCATGTGTTGTTGGATAGTAGAAAGTTCTTTCTGTAGAAAATTAGAAGTAAAACAATTAGTTTTGGCTCTTCTGATTAGACATTTTATGATTCCTGTTTTTTGACAAGGATGATGGGCTGATTCTTTAAGAATATAACGACATGTGAACGTTGGTTTTCTGTAAACTGTAGTTGTATGAGTATTTGAAGGTGACCGGATGAGGAGAACGTCTAAAAAAGATAACTGGTTGTTTTCTTCTATTTCCATAGTAAACATTATATGATTATGTAAGGAATTGATACTGTTTAAAAAAGAAGGTAAGGAGTCTTCGTTGTGCAGCCATACAGTAAAGATGTCATCTATATATCTTGCCCAAAAGGATGGTTGAGGGAAAATAGATGAGAAGAGGACTTTTTCTAGATGTTCTAAATAAAAGTTGGCTAAAGCAGGAGAGAGAGTTTTTGACCAAATAATTAATTTTTTTAATTAACCAAATATTTCCAGACCGAAATATTTGGTTAATTAAATATATTTCTTGTGTTTACGTGCTTATATTATTCAGTCTTTATGTCACAAGTATCCTTAAAACATCAAATGATGAAATGTTGGGATTAAAGACTAAAATTAACACACGTGAACCACAGTAGTAGGTTTTTTATTACGTAAATATTTCGTCCTAGGTATCTTAGAATATCATCAGTACAGTAGAACAATACTAGGAATACAGTCCTAAGATACCTAGGACGAAATATTTATGTAATAAAAAACCTACTACTGTGGTTCACGTGTGTTAATTTCAGTCATGAATTCTCCACAGGTTCCTCTATATAATCAATTGGGATTAAAGGGTTTTAAGATATGTTCTTTCTTGTGGTTACAGTAGCCCCCCCCCCCGCAGATACCTGAAACCACAGATAGTACCGAATCCTATATATACTATGTTTTTTCCTATACATACATACCTATGATAAAGTTTAATTTATAAATTAGGTATAGTAAGAGATTAACAACAATAAGTAATAATAAAATCGAACAATTATAACAATATACTGTAATAAAAAGTTATGCGAATGGAATCTTAGCAACCTCAGCATACGGTTTTTTTCGTTATTTTTTTTTATTTATTATTTTATGAAGTCGAGAACTTTCACCTTTTCACTTAAAAGGAAGCCCTTTACGGCTTTTCTTTGGCATATCCGAATTGCCAGCATCACTACTCTTGTGCTTTGGGGCCATTGCTAAGTAAAATAAGGGCTACTTGAACACAAGCACTGCGATACCACGACAGTCGATCTGATAACTGAGAACTACTTAGAATGACACGGAGGCTAAAACTTGTGAATTGTTTATTTCTAGAATTTTCCATTTAATATTTTCAGATGGCTACTGAGTGACTGATGGGTGGGTAGTGTATAACGGTACAGTATGGGCACGCTGGGCAAAGGGATGATTCGTGCCCCAGGCAGGACGGTGCTGGTTTTCATCATGTAATGTACACATATTCCGACATACAATTTGAAACTTATAAATTGTTTATTTCTGGAATTTTCCATTTAATATTTTCTGACCGGTGTTGACCGTGGATAACTGAAACACAGAAAGTGAACCCGTGGGTAAGGGGTGGGGGATTATAGTACATCAGTTGCTTTAATATAATTTTTGTTCTAGATGTTTATCAAAACTTTTCTTCATATAATTTTAATCGCACTTCTAATATTCTTTCATTCCAGTGTTTATGAATTATTTTTGCTTTAATTGATTTACGGATCCAAATCATTATGCCAGTTTTTGCATGTATTTCTTTGTTTACTCCACTATATATGATATGATAATTAGTTGTTTCTTTTGTTCTTTAAGTTTCTTTTTTTGTTACTGTAAGAACTGCAATTTCTATATTTTCTTCATTTAAATGTTATCTAATTCTTCTTCTTCTTCTTTTTGTGTTATGCTTCTAATGTTCCATGAAGCATATTTCAAGACTTTTTTCTTTTTCTAAAGTTTTTTAACCTTTTCCAATTTGCGGTCTTTTTCCAATGTTTTCCATCCAGTTTTGATTTCTTTGAGACTTGAAAGTAATATCTGTTTTCCTATGTCAAGTTACTAGTATGACAATGTGTATCTTAGTGATGGAGTTGCCACCTTAATGCAACTATGCTTGCCTTCTTTTAGTAGATAGTTGAAAATACAGTTTGAGAGGAGTCACCCCCTTGCCCTCGAATTGCTCTAATAGTGCTGGGGGAGTAAGAGAGTAGAGGAAAGAGCAGAATACCAGCCTACAAATATAATATACCAAGTGTATATTGTAGTAATTAAGGTCAGATCTAGCTCGAGTTTGCCATGCCTGTACTCACCAATATGAGCCCCTGAGAATCTGTCTTCTTTAATTATATTATTATCATTGTTATTATTATTATTATTCAGGCCTCCATGGAGTCAAAAGACTCATTGTGGGAGGTCCTTCCTAAGAACATAAAGTCTGTCAAGACTCATTGAGGGGAGGTCCTACCTCAGAAACACAGTCTATCATACCACTCCATAAACTCATTGACCATTCTCGCCCTCACCACTCCATCAGGCAATGCATTACACGGCTCAACTACCCTCCACGCAAAGAAACCACTCCTCACCCTCTTGCTCACAGTTTCCTTTCATAACTTTCAGGGATGGCCTCTTGTCATCATTCCTTCCTGCTGTTCAACCAAGTGAAAGAACTCCCCAGTGCCAACCCTGTAACCACCTCTCAACAGTTTAAAAGTCTCAATCATATCACCTCTCCTTCTTCTATCCACCAAACTCTGCAGTCCACATTCCGATCCTCATAACTATCCTTGTACAGTCCTGAAACCATCTTTGTGATCCATTTTTATATCCTTTCCACAGTTAATTTATCCCCTTCAAATCCTGGGGACCAAATCTGAGAACAATAGTCCAAGTGTGGCCTGATCAGAGACTTATACGACGGAATCCTTCCCAGCTTTGCATCATCCACAAACAATTCAATATCCCCTTGCAATCCACTGGCAATGTCATTGATATAAAGGTTAAACAATATAGGTCCTAGTACTGAGCCCTGTGGGACCCCACTTGTAACCCTCTGCCTCCTTGAAACTGCTCCACCATACACAACTCTCTGATACCTATCAGACAGCCAATCCTGAATCCAGTTGACCAATCTGACATCCAGACCAATGTGCTGCAACTTAAATATCAGCTTATCATGTGGCACCCTGTCAAATGCCTTTGCCAAGTTTCAGAAAATTGCAGTATATGCCTTTCCCTCATCTAATGTTCTTGTAACTTTATTATAAAAAGCTAGCATATTGCTAAAACAAGAACGCCCTTTCACAGATCCATGTTGACTCTCACAGATAACATTACCCTCATCTCCCCAATGTTGTATATGGTCCCTCACTACTTTCTCCAAGATCTTAACAACTACTGATGACACACAGACTGGCCTATAATTAGACACTTCCAGTCTGTTACCACCCTTATGCAATGGCATTATCTTACCTTCCTTCCATTCCCTGGGCACCTTTGCCGAAGCCAGACTTCCATTGAAAAGCCAGGTTAAAGGCACTGTCAGTTCCCTGGCACATTCTCTCAAAACTCGTGGTGAAATACCATCCAGTCCCAAAGCTTTACTGACATCCAGAGTACTCAGTATCTGAAACACACTTTCCTCCTGTACCTCTAAACCTCGAGCCAGCCCTATCCCTCTAGCATTAAAACTGACTCCTCTAGGATGAAATACTCCAATAAAGTGTTCATTCAACAATTCCACTATGTCCTCTGCATCAGTCACTCTATTCCTATTTTTATCCCACAATATCATTCTTCCACAGTCATTTCTCCTCCTACTGGCCACATAGCTAAAAAATTCCCTAGGATTTTCTTTGGATCTTAGGGCCAACCTCCTCTCATATTCCAGTTTCGCTTTCTGTACCACACTAGTCACTCTTCTGGCCTGTGTCTTATATTCTTCATGCATCCTCTCTTCACCTGTCTCCTTATATCTCTTCCATAGCCTCTTTTTCGCATGCAATTCCTGTTTAATATTGTTTGTCATCCACTTTACTCCAAATTGTGTCCTCTTCTTCACTCGTGGTATACAACTTACCATTGCTGCTAACAAATATTCTTTCACAATTTTCCACGCACTAATGATATCCCAGCCTTCCAATTCCTCCGTCCGTGAAACTTCCCGAAGTTGACGTCTAAGACTATTATAATCACCTGCATTATAATTCCACATAAGTTCCCATCTCTTTGATACTCCTGCATGTGTATTCATTTTCCAAGTCAAACCATATGGTCACTCTCTCCAACTGGTGGGAGAGATGTCATCTCAGTTATTATCAACTCTTCTGATGCTAAAACCAAATCCAAAACTCTTGAACTTCTTGTTCCCTCTGTTACATGTTGCCTAAGACATTTGTCCCTCAAGAATTCTAGAACTTCCATTTCCCTATTACTACATGCATCTTCCTCTCTCCAATTTATACTACTGTAGTTAAAATCTCCCATAACAATCGTTTTTCTTGCACTTGCCAAACTTAGCTGTCTAAACATCTCCTGGTCCCCATCCTCTGTGCTCCTGGGTCTGTAGCAACACCCCACTAAATATCCTGTCTTGCCTACCTCTACTTCACACCATATGCTCTCAAAATGATTTGTCTCACTTCCTTCCAAAGTCTCCACTCTTAGAGGACATAGGTCATCACTTATCATAAACAGTACCCCACCACCACGCTTTCCCCTACGCTATCCTGACGACAAATGCTATACCCAGCGACTTCTGTTCCTGTTATTATATCCCCTTCTGTCAACCACGTCTCAGTGATCCCAATAATTTTTGGCCATATTATCTAAGCAATCTTTATCATTTCCAAACAAAATCTGAAATTTGTCTGTTTCCTATAGAACTTTTCTCTTGAATTCACATAAATTAACACAGAAACTGCTCTTTCCCATGTAATGTAATGACATAAATTTTTGTGCATCCAAAGTCACAGAATGCTATAAAGCTTATATATCAACAGTTTCAAATTATCCTTCAGAATAAAAATCTTAAACAAGTTCATGGTTCATAAACTTCACTGGGCCCCTTTCAGTAAAAACTGGAAATCAATAAAGTTTATCTGTTTTAACTGAATTAGTCCTAATAGATTATATATCAAAGACACAGAAACCATCACAATTTTCCTTCTGCTGTTCTCTTCTCCTCCTAAATAGCTGATACTTAGTGATGTACATTAATGTTCTCTTCACTCTTATGCACTTGGAAATACAGCAGAGTAACTTCTGCTTTGGTACATCATTACTGGTTTCCACACTTTGCCTGAAATGACAATAAATTTATTTCATAGTGCAAGAAATCTATTTATTTATAATTTAATGAGGTTTATTCACTAAGGTAAGTTCATTTAATTAACCCAAATGTTGAATATTGCAGTCACTTTTAAGATCCCCCCCCCCCCCAAGTATTGTTATTTCTCATAAATGACAAAAAATTTTTATTTTTTAAAAATTTGAGCTCTGCAGAAGAAAGTGATTTTTAATCGGTGAATAGTCAGTCCCCCCCGTTTTTCTACGATTTTGAGTGCTAAATTGTTTCTCTGAATACGAGTGTACTTCAGTGGTGGTTTTTTGGAAGTTAGTTGCTGTCGCGATATAATATATTTTGGTTACCGTTGTAATCAAATGCATAACGGTGGAAGACAAAACGAAGCTAAGTTTTCATTACTGTATTTAGTTATATTTCATTTTATTTAGTGTACTTAAATGTTTTGTTTTGCTTGTAATTGTTTGTACTTTTTTTCTATTTATTTAATGTCATTTATTAATTGAATAATTAATGATTATGCTACTCGGCAGTAAGGAATGATGGCGGATTCAGCTGCAGTTGCAAGTGGCATATCGCCAAGTCCTCCGCCATTTAAGAACTCTATTATAAGAAATATCATAAGGGACTTTGTGGCATGTATGCGTCTCGGGAATTAGATATGTGGCTTGTTAAAGAGAACGGAGAGCGTATGTGTGCAAAATGCAGGCAGTGGGAGGAAATAAGTGCGAATTATCAATATCCGACCTTGTTGCTCCAGGAATGGGGAATGAATGTAGGAAGACAAGTAGTGTGATAGGAGAGAATGAAAAAATATATATATGAATGAGAAAGTAATAGTTGATAGTGTGGAAGGCATGAGTGACTGTGAAAGTTTAGGAGATGGTTTTGTTTGGGAGAGTGAATTTAGATTAAGAGTGACTGACTTGCAGAGGGAGATAGATGAGCTGAAAGAGGAGGTGGAATGTCTTATGAATGAGAGCAGAAGTATGAAAGATAAGATTAGGAGAATGGAAGAGATAAATGCCAGCCGAATCAGAGTGGGGGGTAGAGAGAAATTTGGGAATGTTAGAAGAGGAGAGAAAGGAAACAGAAGAGAGGTATGTGGGTGCTAGAAGAGGAGAGAATGGAAACAGTAGAAGAGAGGGAATGAGAGAGAGATATGGGAATGCTAGCAGACGAGAGGATGGAAACAGGAGAAATGGAATGAGAGAGAGATATGAAAGTGCTAGGAGACGAGAGGATGGAAACAGTAGGAGAGAGGGATATGGAAGTGCTAGAAGTGGAGAAAATGGAAACAGTAGGAGAGAGAGAGGTATGGGAATGCTAGAAGAGAGAATAGCAGTAGAAGAGAGGGAATGAGAGAGACCTATGGGAATGAAAGAAGAGGAGAGAATGGAAACAATAGGAGAGAGAGAATGGTAAGAGGCATAATGTATGGCGACTCAATGATCCGTGGTGTTCAAGATAGGATGCGTGAGGAGTGTTTGCCAGGAGGAACAATAGAACGGGTGGCTATGGCAATTAAGAGAGGTGAAAGGGTGGATGAGATGATTGTGATTGTAGGAACAAATGATTTGAGTGGTAATGTAAGTCGGGCAGCGAGAAATATTAGATTTTTGCTTGAGGCTGTATGGAAGAAGACAGAGAGAGGAAAAATAGTGTGTGTGTTGTCTAGGTATGATAATGATGAACTGAGCAGAAGAGCGGTGATATTGAATGGCATAATAGCGAGAATGTGTGACAAGAGAGGACTGGTATATGTGGATGCTTGGAGCGCGTTTGAGGAAAGAGAGGAATTGTATGTGAGAGACCGCTTACATTTGAATGAGGAAGGACGCAGGCATCTGGAGAGATTGCTGTTCTGAACGAGTCAGTTTGTCCCAGGGAGGATGATAGCAAGGGTGGCCTCTTGTGGGAATGGATACTTGGGAGAAGGGAGACGATGTCAGGTAGCACTGAGCCCAGTGGAGTCTAGAAGGGATAATGCTGGGTATAGAAACAATGGCATTTATATGCTTTATACTAATGCCAGGAGTATCCGGAATAAGGGAGAGGAATTGGTGGCGCAGATAGCATCAGCCTGGCCAAATATTATTGGGATCACTGAGACGTGGTTGACAGAAGGAGATATAATAACAGGAATAGAAGTTGCTGGATATAGCATTTTTCGTCAGGATAGCGTATGGTGGGGTACTGCTTATGATAAGTGATGACGTATGTCCGCTAAGAGTGGAGGCTTTGGAAGGAAGTGAGACAAATGATTTTGAGAGCATATGGTGTGAGGTAGAGGTAGGCAAGACAGGATATTTAGTGTGGTGTTGCTACAGACCCAGGAGCACAGAGAATGGGGACCAGGAGATGTTTAGACAGCTAAGTTTGGCAAATGCAAGAAGAACGATTGTTATGGGAGATTTTAACTACAGTAGTATAAATTGGAGAGAGGAAGATGCATGTAGTAATAGGGAAATGGAATTTCTAGAATTCTTGAGGGACAAATGTCTTAGGCAACATGTAACAGAGGGAACAAGAAGTTCAAGAGTTTTGGATTTGGTTTTAGCATCAGAAGAGTTGATAATAACTGAGATGACATCTCTCCCACCAGTTGGAGAGAGTGACCATATGGTTTGACTTGGAAAATGAATAGACATGCAGGAGTATCAAAGAGATGGGAACTTATGTGGAATTATAACGCAGGTGATTATAATAGTCTTAGACGTCAACTTCGGGAAGTTTCACGGAGGGAGGAATTGGAAGGCTGGGATATCATTAGTGCGTGGAAAATTGTGAAAGAATATTTGTTAGCAGCAATGGTAAGTTGTATACCACGAGTGAAGAAGAGGACACAATTTGGAGTAAAGTGGATGACAAACAATATTAAACAGGAATTGCATGCGAAAAAGAGGCTATGGAAGAGATATAAGGAGACAGGTGAAGAGAGGATGCATGAAGAATATAAGACACAGGCCAGAAGGGTGACTAGTATGGTACGGAAAGCGAAACTGGAATATGAGAGGAGCTTGGCCCTAAGATCCAAAGAAAATCCTAGGGAATTTTTTAGCTATGTGGTCAGTAGGAGGAGAAATGACTGTGGAAGAATGATATTGTGGGATAAAAATGGGAATAGAGTGACTGATGCAGAGGACATAGTGGAATTGTTCAATGAACACTTTATTGGAGTATTTCATCCTGGACGAGTCAGTTTTAATGCTAGAGGGATAAGGCTGGTTCGAGGTTTAGAGGTACAGGAGGAGAGTGTGTTTCAGATACCGAGTACTCTGGATGTCAGTAAAGCTTTGGGACTTGATGGTATTTCACCAAGAGTTTTGAGAGAATGTGCCAGGGAACTGACAGTGCCTTTAACCTGGCTTTTCAATGGAAGTCTGGCTTTGGCAAAGGTGCCCAGGGAATGGAAGGAAGGTAAGATAGTGCCATTGCATAAGGGTGGTAACAGACTGGAAGTGTCTAATTATAGGCCAGTCTGTGTGTCATCAGTAGTTGTTAAGATCTTGGAGAAAGTAGTGAGGGACCATATACAACATTGGGCAGATGAGGGTAATGTTATCTGTGAGAGTCAACATGGATCTGTGAAAGGGCGCTCTTGTTTTAGCAATATGCTAGCTTTTTATAATAAAGTAACAAGAACATTAGATGAGGGAAAGGCATATACTGCAATTTTCTGAAACTTAGCAAAGGCATTTGACAGGGTGCCACATGATAAGCTGATATTTAAGTTGCAGCACATTGGTCTGGATGTCAGATTGGTCAACTGGATTCAGGATTGGCTGTCTGATAGGTATCAGAGAGTTGTGTATGGTGGAGCAGTTTCAAGGAGGCAAAGGGTTACAAGTGGGGTCCCACAGCTCAGTACTAGGACCTATATTGTTTAACCTTTATATCCCCTTGCAATCCACTGACATTGCCAGTGGATTGCAATTGGATATTCAGTTGTTTGCGGATGATGCAAAGCTGGGAAGGATTATTAGTAATGGTGCAGATGTGTTGGCCCTGCAAGAGTATTTGAGTAAGCTAGATAGATGGGCAAATGAATGGGGGTGTCAGTTTAATGCAGCAAGATGTAAGGTCTTGAGGTTTGGGAAACATCGATGGGATGCATCATACTCTATAGTAGGAGTTATTCTGGAGGAATTAGGGGAGACAAGAGATCTGGGGTTGATGGTTGATAGAAACCTGAAGTTTAGGGGACATATTGCAAAGGTGGTGAAGGTAACACAGAGGATTGCTGCAATTATGAGAAGGACACTGACCTGCAGAGATAAGAGTGTTATCATTCCGTTGTATAAGTCTCTGATCAGACCACACTTGGACTATTGTTTTCAGATTTGGTCTTCAGGATTTGAAGGGGATAAATTAACTGTGGAAAGGATACAAAGATGGATGACAAAGATGGTTTCAGGACTATACAAGGATAATTACGAGGATCGGCTGAGGGAATGTGGACTGCAGAGTTTGGTGGATAAAAGAAAGGGAGGTGATGTGATTGAGACTTTTAAACTGTTGAGAGGTGGTTAGAGGGTTGACACTGGGGAGTTCTTTCGCTTGGTTGAACAGTGGGAAGGAGTGATGACAAAAGGCCATCCCTGGAAGTTACAAAAGGAAACTGTGAGCAAGAGGGTGAGGAGTGGTTTCTTTGCGTGGAGGGTGGTTGAACTGTGGAATGCATTGCCTGATGGAGTGGTGAGAGCGAGAATGGTCAATGAGTTTAAGGAGTGGTATGATAGACTTTGTGTTTCTTAGGTGGGACCTCCCCTCGATGAGTCTTGATAGACTTTATGTTCTTAGGAAGGACCTCCCACGAAGAGTCTTTTGACTCCATGGAGGCCTGAATAATAATAATAATAATGATAATAATATTTGTCTTGTCGCAAATAGCAGTAATATTTCAAAAATTGACAGCTTATAGAAAAATATAATTAAGCTAATTTCTAATCTAAGTTTTCTTTTATATCTAAACTAGACTTTAGTAGCAAATTGTGGGGAAAGTCATCAGCAACACACAAAAGATAAACAAAATTCTTGTCTAAATAACTTTATAAACAATAGCATTTTGTAATTCATTTTAAATTATTGTTTTTTTTTACTTTTGTGGTATCTGAATTTTAATACAGATATCCTTTCTATTAATGTGAGCATCCCCCCCCCCCCCTCCCTACAAAAAAAAAAAAGAAAAACAAGGTCTTGGCTGATACTTTTTTAAAAGTTTAAATTCTAATTTAAATTTTTGCCACAAACATGAAGTTCAGATTTAACTTTGTATTTTGAAGAAAAAAAATTACTGTAGAAAAGTTTTTTCTCATTATTATACTGAAATTTGCAGTATAATAATGTTTTATTAATTTCTAAGTACTGAAGAATGAATCTACTGTGAAGGAAACTAATTCAGAACTCTTAAGATATATATATCCATCTCCTCCTGTGTGTGTGTGTGTGTGTGTGTGTGTGTGTGTGTGTGTGTGTGTGTGTGTGTGTGTGCATACAAACACACACACACACAGAGGGGGGGGGGGGCTTTCTGTTTCATAAACTTTTCTGACTATTTTTCCAACTAGTTTGCTTATTTTATTTTTATTTTTATTTTTTTCTCTTTTTAGTTCTGCAAGCTTCTATGCTCAGCACTGTGCACAGTTGCTGTTATGGGCTGCCTGATATCTGATATTATTTTATTTTATCTTATCTGTAAGTCTGTTTACCCTTGAAGTAACTAATCACTAATTCTGATTTTATTTTTATTTGGAATAATTATTCCTGCTATTATTGGGGGGGGGGGATTCTAGAATTACTAGGATTGATTCCAATGGTTATTTCTACTTTTAGATTTTATAATCAACAACATACAGCTTGATGTATCTAATACACACAATAAATAAATCTAATAAAGTACTAATACATAAATGATTCCTATACAAAACCATGTTCACTGAGAATTTAATTTTCATTCATGAAACCTCTTGAAAATCAATCACTGTGTTTATCAGAATTTTGCATTCATTTTTGATTATTCTACTTTTAGTTAGCCACATTGTCAAAATATAAGTATTGAAATTTGTAATAATTAATATCATGTATTAAATTTTAAAAAGAAGTTTTAATGATGGTCTGCATACACTTTGTAGGCATGTTAGAATTTTCAACTGTTTGTAATAATTTACAACTGCCTGATAATTTTTAACAATATTTTGCAACACTGTCTTGAAAACTTTCTCCACCTTCAAAAGCAAATCTTATGTTAACATTGATGTTCCTCAAAATAATAATAATAAATTAAAAGGTATGGCAAAGGTAGAAGGGAGGGACATTACAGGACCATTAATTCAGTGGAGATACGAAATTCTAGAAATATTTTTATTCAGCATTCAACCACAGACAAAGTTGCCAAATAGAAACGTTTTTTTAATTTCAATTAGTTTCGTGAAATTTTTTATCAGGGAATCAACTCAAAAACTAGAAAGCAAGTTGAAACTTGTTTAAACAATGGAAAGGTGTGCATTCTGGATGCTTGTTCGTGGATTGCTGTATATTGGTAGGTACAGGTGTATCATGATGAATTAACGAAGACCAGACTTGATGTAAAATCATCCCTTGTTTTTTGTTACACTGTAGAAGATGTTTCATCATTTCAGCTGATTCTTTGAACACTCTTGAGTAAAAACAGTAATCTATGTGGAGCATTTTAGTTTGTTGCCAGTGCACTTCATGTTTTGTTCGTAAATAACAGAAAATGAGTTCAAATATTTTTCACTAGAGATGTTAACTGTTTTTTACTTGCTTTCTAGTTTTTTACTTTATCAATGTTATTTCCTGATGAAGAGAAAATGAAGCATTTCACGAACCTGGATAAAAAATCTAATCTAGAAGGACCATTAATTTATTTGTAGATTTTTCTTTGCCAAGTAAACAACCCTCATGCATAGTAAATTTCAATAATTCAAAAATATTAAGGAGGGAAGTTTGAATTTATTAAATCAAGTGTATCTGTTAGTGGTTCATCAGTAAATGGGGATGCAATTTTTTTACTAGAGATTTAAAATGAACATTATATATATATATATATATATATATATATATATTTTTTTTTTTTTGTACCTAGTGCAAAATATTGGAACAAATGGTGAAACAACATGCAGTAGAAATGGATACAGACGTAGGACTTTTACCACATTAAAAATTAGTAATACTTTTTTTTTCAAGCATAAGGACTATCATCACTTGGGATACAAGAAACCTAAAAATTATAATAGGCTATATAATAGCTAATAAGATGACAGCTAATATGATTCTAGATAGCCAGGTACAAGTGCAGAAATAGAATCTGATCATTATCACTTTATCATTATTACAAGGAAAATTAAGAACACCCCAATAATGTTTCAAATTAACCAAATCAATGCTAAGAGAAATCTCCAAGAATCATTTAGAATTCAACTATTGGATGATAAGTATCAACTACCATTATTTACAAAGAATAAATGGAAAACTAGAACAAATAAAAGAAAATGATGATATAGAGATAGAATGGAATAATTTAAAAAATATATTAATAAATTAAACAACAGAATGCCTTGGCACAAAAAGTAAATGGAAGAGGAGAAAGGGAATAAGAAACTGGGATGAAAACATCGAAGCAATAATCAAAGACCAGAAAGAAGCATATAAACAATGGATAAACACAAAATCACTAAAAGTTAAAATTAATTATAAATACAAAAGAGTGATAGCAAAAAAATCATGCTAAAAAAGAATAGAGAAACATGGGATAATAGCAAAATTGGAAAGAGTTCTTGCAATGAAGAGACCAAATACATACAAAATTCTAAGTAATATGAATAAGGAAGTAAAATAAAAAGTGTCACTTGAAATAATCAAAGAGAAAACCTGGCTGGACTTCTTCCATAACTTATGGCAAGATAGTAATGAATGTAAAACTGACATAAGGCTAACTACTAACTATACAGTGGAAGAAATAACATTACAAGAAATAATGCTACAGTGGAAGAAATAACATTACAAGAAATCCAACAAGCAATACAACAAAACAAATCAGGGAAAATCCCAAGGAGAAGATGGAATAAATATAGAACTTATGAAATATTCTGGCATAGTATTCATCAAATGACTTTTAAAGTTATTTAACAGTATCTGGCAGCAAGGAAAAATCCCAGAAAGTTGGAATAAGGCAATTATCATCACAATATATAAAAAAGGCAATGAGTGCAACTGTGAAAACTACAGGGGAATACATCTTCTAAATACTGGTTATAAGTTATATACACGAATATTAACTTCAAAACTTAAATTATATGTAGAAGATAAACTTTGCGAAGAACAAAATGGCTTCCAAAAAAAAACTATCATGCATTGATCCACCTTTTGCATTAAAAATCTTAATGGAAAAACTTACGAATTCAACACAGAAACACCACTGCAAAGCCTTTGACAGAGCCTTAAGGAACAAACTATGTACCATACTCAAAAATCTAAACATTCCAAATCAGCTGCTTGCTGCAATAACTAATATGTATCAGAACAACCAAATAGCTGTAAGAATCAATGAGAAAGTTACAGAATGGAAATCAGTAAACAGAGGGGTCTGTCAGGGATGCCCAATGTCGACACTCTTATTTAATATTTAATATATATATATATATATAGATGAAATAGTAAAGAAATGGAAGAAACTTTTTGTTTGCAGATGACCAGATAATGATAGCAAAAAAGGAAGATGAACTCCAAAGATCAGTACACTCCTTAATAATAATTGTTAAAAAATTTGAAATGCAAATATCACCGAACAAAACAAAAATCATCACTTTTAAAAAGACCATCTTCAGTCAGAAGTAAAATCATGATTGAAAATAAAATTTTAGAACAAATTAGCTGCTTCAGATAACTTGGATGTGCTCTATATATACAAAAGGAGCTGACATTGACATCAAAATTTCAAACTTTCTAAAGATAACAGGAATGATCAATAATATTTTCAAACCTAACCAAGTTCAAAAGCATACAAGAATAACAGTTTATAAAGTTTTGGCAAGACCTTCTCTACTCTACAGAAGTGAATTATGGACCATAAAATCTGCAGAAGAAAAATTAATAGAAACTGGAGAAATGAAATTCCTGCGAAGGACAGCAGGGTATACTCTCTGGGACAAAAAATGAAGTACAGAAATACATAAAGAACTAAAAATAGATTCAGTATTAAACAAAATATATGAATGCTGAAAGAAGTGGGCTGAACATATCAAAAGAATGGACAGTTCAAGACTATCCAAAAAAATACTGATACTACCCAGTTGGAGGATATAGAAACCAGGAATGGCCAAGGAAAAGAGGGAATGAGACGGGAACAGGCCACTGGGCCTAAATCCCTGAAAGGACGATGATTATATATAAGTGGAGAAGTTACTTGTGATGGGAGCAAGGGACATACTTATCTGTTGGGCAGGTTTGTAATTGGGACTGTTTATACTATCAACTATAGAGTAGAGGGATATTGCATTTATGAATTTTAGGAGCTTCATAAATCATATTTCAGCATTGTAGAGAATTCCAGATTTCTTGCTCAAGTTCAGTATGTTAACTAATCTCAAAATGTCCCCACTTTTGACTGAAGTGAGACTGATTATCAAAGTTGACCATGTGTATATACACAACACCCAGTTTACAATTGCAGTATTAGTAATCAGTGGTTATTTAATGATGTTTCACACTGATGATCTCTCACCTCGGATTGTAGTTTTTACCATCAGTTTTCTTCACTTGCTTGGCATCTAAATTTGTCATCTGGCTCTACACTTTCTTTTTTAACTTTATAAACTTACCAGTGCTTTATCATTCTCATGCCCTTTAGTACTGGATTGTGTTAGAGTACTTCTGTGGCACATTAGCACGGATGTGATATTGATTTCTTCCACTTCAAAGATCCCAGTTCATATCTTATTTAGAACACACAGAACCATCATAAAGGCTTATCATCTGAAAGGAATTTAGCTTATTTCATGTGGCAATGACAGGTTTCCTCCCTCAAAACCAAACTAGTCGGAGAATTAGAACAGATAATATGGGCATAGATGTTTGTAATTGTCTTTAGGTAGGAGATATTTACTGGTTTGAGGCCACTTCCCTATTTAGAATTCTGGAGTGCTTAAAAAAAAAAAGTGAAACATATGGTATCTAGAGGGGTTTCCAGATTATATAGAAAAATGTAAAATAAAAATTGAAAAGAAATCCTTCGTCCACCCACAGTACCAATGTAATGTTTATAACCTTTCGCTAGAGAATCACATTGACATTCAGTAGAGAAATTCCTCTAATTATGATTGTTTTATTTCCCTTTTTATAGATCGGTGATGTGAAAACTCAATCCAATCATCTGGCATTTTGCCTTCCGACCAGGCCTTCTGAATTATGTAGTGCAGCCACTGTAAAACTTTTATGTTGCTGTATCTGAGCATTTCTGGTCAACATATCTATTCCAGTTGCCTTTCCCAACTTCTGGTTTTTGATGGCTTTTTCTACCTCAAGTATTGATATGTGGCACATTAGCACGGATTTGTTTACATTTGTTTACATTCCTCTGGAATATTGCCTACTACTGCTTTTACAAAAATATTCTAGAATATTCTCTGCACTTCTAGAATATCTTTGATTCCTTTCTGCTCGCTTTCCTCATTTCAAAGCATTTTCAATAGTCTCCAAAACATTTTGCTGCCTTTCTTGATATTTATCTTCTATATTCTTACCAAAGTCTTTCTTTCTTGTTTGATTAGTTCTACACATTGCTATATTTTGTTCTTTTCTGGGCACATGTAGACTTATGTGCTTAGAAAACTTTTAATACAACTGTTCTGTCTTTTCAATTCCTCAACTTTAATGAAGTTCTGATTTTTCTGTCTTTGCAAACAGCTTCACCACATAATTTATATATATATATATATATATATATATATCTGATCCACACATGAAAGGCCATAAGACCTATAGCACACTAGTGCCATGTGTGGGCAAGAGGAATAGAAGAAATGAGGAGTCTGTTCACATTTTGCTTGAATAGCTCAGTGTTGCAGTCTTTGGGGAAGGCAAAGTGGGGAAGATTGTTCCAAAGGACAGAAGTAGATGGAATGAAAGAGATGGCAGTGAAGTTGGTTCGGTGAGTTTTAAGTGGACTGTAAAATGGTGTTGATTAGAAGTGGCTCTTGTTTTAATGATTTTGAAGGAGAGCGGAGGAATAATAGTGGCCAATTCAGCAGAGCACTGTCCATGAAAGTATCTGTAGAAGAGACACAAGGCAGAAACTGAACATCTGTGAGAGAGGGATTTAAGTGGCAGAATCTATACTGCTGGTCACTGATTAGTTGGTATGTCTCTAGCTGGTTTGAGAGTGGATTGTTGATGACCTTCTCCATAATTTTAGAAAGAATAGAAGTGAGAGCAATTTGATGGTAGTTCGTTGAATGACTTTTATCACCTTTCTTTGGGATGGGCTGGATGTGGATCCATTTCCATGGGTAGATTGAAGAGGCAATACAGAATAGGTGTTAGTTCTTAGTTCTGGAGTGTTTTTAACACAATAGGTGGGATACCGTCAGGACCAGATGCCTTGTTTGTGTTCAGGTTATTAAGGATTCTTCAGATTTCTTTTTGTCAGAAGACTATGGAAGACATGAAGGGGACTGTTCTTGGTGGAATGGAGAGAACTTTGCTCAGATCATCAGTGCAGGAATTGGAAGAGAAGAGTGATACCAGTAAGCTGGCCTTTTAACTACACTACAGAGGTAACTATAGTACCATTGGGATGTTGAGAGTAATGGAAACCTGGGTGGACAGAAGTTGTGCCCAAATGCCTTAGCAAGGGACCAGAAGAAGCGACTGCCATTTGGACCGGAGGCGAGTTTGTAGCATTTGGTTCTTTCAGAGTCTGATTTAGTGATCATTTATTTGCAACTGTTGCAAGCTGCAGTATAGGCAGAGTGGATGGGTGGAGTTTTGATCTTGAGCCATTTGTGGTAAGCAGAAGTTTTTTCTTTTACAGCATTGATACACTTTTTTGAAAACCAAGGTTTGGACGGTGGCTGAGAATTTGTAGTGGAATAAGGGATGAAAGCTGCCTTTATTCCTTTGAGAATGATTTCTGTTATTCAGTCTGAGCTGGTGTTTGGATCAGAAGAACTTAAGCAGTAGTCGGATCATGGGAAGGAGGAATAGAAGTCATGGAGGTTGTCCTAGTTGGCACCCTTATAGTGCCAAAGGGCACAAGACTGTGAACTGGTGGGTGAGGGTCATTCTGTGAGAAAAGAGACTTGTATGAGGTTGTGGTCCAAGTTACCAAGAGGAGAACTGACAACCACAGTATGCCTGGAAGGGAAGCTTGTTAGGAAGAGGTCAGGTGTGTTGTTAAATTGGAGGGGGTTGTCAGGTATTCTGGTAGGAAGATTGATGATCTGAGTAAGGTTACTGCTGATGGCAAACACCTCAGCATCCCTGCTTGCTTGCTCGGTGAAACTGGAGAGCTGAAGCCAATATGAGTTACGGACGTCGAAATCCTCAAGAAGGATGACCTCACTATTGGGGTATTTCGACTGCAGAAAGCTGAGCTTTAGAGAGAGAGAGAAATAGATGAAGAGGTCAGAGTGGTTGGTAGAGTTTGGAGAGCAGTAGAGAGAGCATATGAAAAGGGCACGTTGATTTGGTAGAGAAATTCTGAGCAGATCAAACATTGAGGGATTCGAGGGTTTGCAAATGTTTTCTTCAGTCTGCCATGGAGTCTCCAAGGTTTGGTTCTTGTTTTCATTTTTTCATGAATAATATTTGTATATTTGAATCTACAAGTTACCTCTAAAGGCTGCTTAACTTTGATTATTTTTAAAACTTTTGTGTATATTTTTCTTTACAATTTGCAGTTCATTTGTATCCTGCTCATAACCAAATGGTGATTGCTTCCTATTTCAAATCATCTGTAGATATACTTAATCCTGAACCAGTGAGCAGATATTGCTATCAAAATTAAGTAAGCAAGACTTATTTATTGTTATGAATTTATGCACACCGTTATGTTGGAACATGGTTATTAGTAATGATTTGTTTATGTCCTGAATAGAAATCCATCATGTGCTGATCATTATTTATTAACATTGTTGTTTCTCCGAATTTTAGCAAAACAGTTGTTTTGTATATCTGTTATTCGTTTTCTCTTCTGTTTGTTAGATTTCCAACAAGGACCAACTTTTCCTTTATGTGAACTGCCTTCTCTAATGACCCAAAAAATTTCTCCACTTCTGTCATAGTTGAACCTTCTGTGAGATCATAGGGCACAAATAAATCTCATTGTCTGATTCCATTTTGTGGTTTTGCCCATTAACACTGTACTTGATATTACTTGTCATCCATGTTTAGCATGGAATGCTATAGCTGCTCCTTCCCTTCCATGACAATTATTGCCTGAATATAACACCTTCTAGGTATTGTTATTTAGAAGAATCCTACCTGCTTTGGTAATATCAGTTGTGTCAATGTGTTACTTCTCTGCCACATTGTGTTAACACAATGTGGCAGAAGAATTACCACAATGTGTTAATTCTTCTGCCAGTTCCTTTTTTGATATCTTGAATTCTTGAGTTGGAGTTTGTTCTAGTAGTTCACTTTTAACCCTGGTTCCCTGGTGCAGATAGTGTGTGTTGGGGTGAGGGGGGGCTCGTTTAACCAGTGAGGCCCAGCCAGCATGAAATTCCTCACAACAAATACAGGCCACCAAGCAGTTTGACAAAAAAAAACAGAAATGCCGTATATAAAGAAGCCTCAGAAATGCTCTGTATCCCATGCAATGTAACAAAAACCAAGGTATAATCCTACACCAAATATGGTCTTCATTCATCAGAAATCTAACAACTGCAGAACTGGGATATGACATGTTATTCCATAGAACATTAAATCAACAACTAGCATTGTTCCAACACTTATACATTAATTAATACATCAGTTTATTTATTTTTTTTATTTTTTTGGTTACTGTGTTTATATGTACTAATGTTGAAGTTCTAATAACATCTGTTGTGTATAATTAATTTTTTGTAGTCTTTTTTTTTTTTTTAATACAATTCTTGAACCTTTGATAATGTAAATCCTGTGACTTACGAAATTTATCGGATTATTTTTTGATTATTTTAATAAATCTGTTTAACAAAACTTGTTAGAAACATGTGGTCTCAATACTGGAAATTAAATGAAAAACTACTGCATTTGTTCAGCAGAATTTTCTGTAAGAATGTTTTTATTTATACCTAACAAAGGGCAATTATTGTCTTTTCTAAGCCAGGGAATGATCGAATATTACCAATAAACTATGACCAATTTCTGTGGCTATCTGCTTGTGCAAAATTCTGGAAAAAAATGGTTAACTCTTATCTTTTACAGTTCTGGAAAGAAGCAATCTTTTCTCCAAAACACAATTTGGCTTCCATGATTATTCAACAACTGATCACATAGTCTGGCTGGAAGCATCTATTAAAGATGCAAGAACTTAGTATTGGTTTTTATTTGATATGGAAAAAGCATATGACACTGCTTGGAGATTTGAAATATTTGATAGACCTATACAACTTTGGTCTCAGATGGACTCTCCCTCTCTTCATCAAGAACTTTTTATCCAACCAAATCGCCAGTGCCAGTGGGAATATCTCTGTATTGACAGTATATCCAAGAGGAGGGGATTCCACAAGGTTCACTTTTAAGTGTCATGCTTTTTGCAATCAGGGTTAACTCAATAACCAAACAGTCTTCCAACAGTAAGTAATGTACTTTATATGGCTGTCTTTACCATCTTTTGTCATTTCCCAGCAGAAGATAGTTTGTGTGCATTTTTTGCTGCAGACATAGTCTTCACCCCAATCCAAAACTCTCACTACCTTAATCCCAGTTGCATCAGAAGTCAAATTCTTAGAGCTTATATTTGACAAAAACTTACTTTTCTCCCTCACATATGCCAGTTGTGAGATAAGTGTTATAAAGTGATGAACATCTTTTGCACCCTATTTTCCATCACTTGGGGTGCAGACAGATGTTCTTTGCTCCATCTGTATCAGGCATTAATAAGATTGAAACTTTGTGTCCCAAGTTTATGGTTCTGCCAGAGAGAGAGAGAAAAGAGTACCTTGAGATTGCTGAACCCTGTCCACCATCAAGCCATACGGATCGCAGCTTGAGCATTGTGAACCTCGTTGATTCCTAATCTGTACATTGAGTCAAGTGAACCACATTTGCTGCTTTGACATCAACAGCTGTCAGTATTAGACACTACAAAAATAAAATCCCTGACAGACCATCCCATGTAGTTTCTTCATGGGAAGAAAATCTGTAACACCTATCGGACTGCCATATGTACATTTGGTTTGTAAATAAAATCACTCTTAGAAGCTCTAGATATTACAGTAGACAATATTGCATGGATACCATCAAATATGATATCACCATGGCATTCTTATGTACTACCATGCAGCTTTTCTATATGCTACCCAAATTTTTTGTTTCTCCTATTGTCTACCAGCAGCTCTTTCAAGCTCATAGAATCAAATACTCTGATTTTGTGCCTGTTTACACTGCTAGTTCAAAATCAGAGTCCCTGTTGGGATCTCCTGCTTTCTTTCCAGACAGCATAATATTTGCTCAGATACCACTGGAATGTAACAGCTCTACTGCTGAACTGTATATATATATATATAGATCTTGCATTAAAACTACATAAGATTGCATTGCTACCAAAGGCGCATAATATATACAGATTCGTGGAGCTCTCTACAGGCAATAAGTCTAGAGCTCCAGAAACATCAATAGCTGGCATATTTGCAATGTTTGCTCTAAGTTATGTAAGCTACGTTTGGATATGTGTTTCTGTTGAATTACAAGCCCATGTTTGGGTTAAGGAAAATGACGCTGCATGTACTGCTGTGTTAGCTCATTTCTCGATCTTCTACCATCTGCCTGTACTTGACACTGATTACCAGGAGATCCTCAGACACTAGCTTTTATTCCGGTGTCAGTCATCATGGAGTAGAGAGATCACTAATAAGCTAAATTGAATCAAGCCTGAAATTAAATTATAGCAGTCTGTTCTATATAGGTTCCACATACAGAGGAAGTTGTTTTTGCCTAGTCATAGGTCATAGTCATCTTATGCATTCCTTCCCATTAAAGAATGATGACATGACATGCCTGTGTGTGTGAGAGAGAGAGACAATAGATCATGTGTTGTTTTTGTATATAGACTTTTAATACCTGATTGTTTTGATCTTTGTTTTATGAACTTTTTACATTTGGTTTTCACAGACACAGACCTTTTGTACATCTTTCACATTTGTTCTTGTATGCTTTTTTTACACCTACCTTTTTTTTTTTTTTCATACATCCTTATCTATACCCATTTACACTTTTAATTTATCCAGTTATTTTTGATTGATAGACTGCTATGATCTTTTCTTGCACAGTATGACTATAGTTGCGCTTAAAGCCCTAAACAAACACAATCAAACAAACAAACCCTCTCCTTAGATTGACTGATTTAGACTAGCTGTTCATCTCTTGCTCTCTATAATTGGAGGTCACCAATTATAAAGCGATCAAAATTTTCAGGTTATTGTTGATTTTAGCCTGGCGTTAGTAAGGTGGGATGTCACAGTTATTTCTTTCTATATCTTTGGGGTCTGTGACACCCCACCTAATGCCAGGTTAATGTCTAGACTCATATATAGTTCATTATAAAAGTTTCAGCTAAGTGATGTTAATTTAAGCTGTTGTAACATTTCAGAAGTTTGCATAATTATGGATAAGTATAATTTCATTTCCTTCTTTTTTCTTGTGCCCTCAGCTATAGTTCTCTCTCCAAATTTATCACTTCTTAGTAGAAGATAATGTTGTTGTCTTGTCTTTTGAAGAGTCTTAGATATTTCCATGTGCTCCTTGAACTGCTTTGGCTATGTCGATGATTTTGTTCATATAGAGCTGTTGTTCAGGATTAGGGTTTGTTGCTTGCAAGGCTGCTGTAATTGCTGGACAGGTAAAAATGTGAGTGGGTGTCAATTCAGTATTAGGACAGTTATTGCAGTTGTCCTACTTTGGAGTAGAAGATAATGTCTTGACTATAAAATATTGATTATTCATTAGCCCTTTTTTCTTTCTTTCTTTCTTTTTTTTTTTTTTTTTTTTTCCCTCCCAAGCAGTGTGCATTGCATAATTGTGGTGGTCAAAACTTTGACTTATCCTTTTCACCTGTTATTTTTTTTTTTTCTTTTATCATATCCAACAAAATTTACACTTACAAATTTAATGTCGTGTAAGTCCCAATATGAATTTCATTTATATTCTTCATACAATTTATGGTTTTGATATAAATGCTAATAAATTTTATACAGTACTTCCAAAGCATTACTCCTAAAAGCTGTCTATTTTTCATGCCATCCCCCCCCCCCCCCACAAGAGGTACAAGAACCTATAGCACATCAGTACCATATGTGAGGTGCAGATAAAGATTGAGAAAGAAGAAATCTGTTGACATTTTTCTTAAAGATTGGAGTCGAAGTTCAGAAACACATTATGAGAAGACTGTTCTTCCAGAGGACACATGCAGATGGAATAAATGAGGAAGAAGAGAAGCAGATCAGGCTTCATGTGTTTGCAGTCATGCAAAAAAAAAAAAAAAAAAAAAAAAAAAAAAAAAAAAAAAAAAAAGATGTCAGACAGCTTCGCTTGTTTTAACAGTCTCAACAGGAAGCAGAGGAATGATGTTTGCCAGTTCACTTGAGCAGTGATCATGGAAGTACCTGTAAAAGAGACAGAGCTGAAAAATGTTTCTGAGATAGAAGTTAAAGTAAGACTGTGAGGAAAGGCTCATCTATGAACTGAACTGCTTTCCTCGGACAGCATCAAGAATATTTAGGGAAGTTTTAGGTGCATCACCTGAAATGCGTGAACAGAATTCTAAGGATGGGTGGATTTGGGATTTATATAGGATTAGTAGTTGGGTGTGTGTGTGTATAAAATAGCTTAAGCAGAAAATAATGACTACTTTTTTTAGAGGTTGAGGAAGCTATCAATATGATGTGTTTATTCCAGGAGAGGCTAGGGGTTAATATTAGTCCACAGGGAGAGATCCGATCCTGTTTGGTGATGTATGTATTATTGAGGATAAGAGAAGGTGAGCTGAGATCCCTTTTGAGAAAGAAAAGGCAGGACTAAGTTTTGGTAACACTGAAGGTGACCAGATTATCCTTGTCTCACTGAAGGATGATATGGATAGAAATCAGTGTTTAAGGCACTGGTTGCAGATATTCTTGATGCATGGGATGTTTGAGAACTGCACAGTTTGTTGAAGGACTAAGATGGATGGAATGTGCTGTTGGCAAAGCTTGGATAGGATAGGTGATGATCGAGAGCAAGTCATTTATGTATGAGAGAAAAAGGATAGGTTATAGAACGGAAACTTGAGGCACTCCTGCATTGGTGGCAAAGCTCAAAAAAGAGGATGTGTGCCATCTGACATGCAGTGAATGACTGGAAAGAAAGCTAGCTATTCGGTTACAGAGGGTGGCAGGTAAACTGATGGAGTGCAGTTTGCAAATCAAACCTTGGTGTCAAACACAATCAAAAGATCTGGAAATGTCAACACACACACATCTCCAAACCTTTCTGTGGCACATGTCCAGTAGTGGATGATATAGGCTGTGAGATCAGATATAAATCAAGATTGGTGAAATCCTTACTGGTGGTCATTGATTAGTTGGTGAGCTTCTAAATAGTGAAGAAGATTTGGAGAGGATTTAGGTGATGGCAATTGGTTGGTAGTTAAATGGTAGGCTTTTATCTCCTTTTTTAGAATGGATTAGATATATGCTTGCTTCCATGTTTGGATAGGTACCAGCTTGAATATAGAAAATGGAAGAGATGACAGAATAACAAGAGTTAGCTCTGGAACACAATAATTGAGTGTAGTAGGAAATAATGCCATTAGAATCAGAAGACTTTTTGCTGTCTATGTTATTTAATATTCTTGTTATGTATTTTTGCCAAAAGACTATACGGTACTCGCGTTGGTAATGTAGGGGGCAATTTGCCATGTTCATCTATGCAAGAACTGAAGGTAAAGAGTGATGCTAGGAGATTGGCTTTATCTTTGGATCTTTGGATGCTGTAACAGTGATGCTGTCTAGATGACAGAGAAGTGGAAGCACAAGTGAGCAAAAGTTGCATACTGTGTTTTTAGTGATGGACCAGAAGATATAGCTTCCTTTGGACAAGAGGTGAGTTTCTGCTATTAGTCTTTATGGAATTGAATTTGTCAATAGTTGTTTTATGTTTATTGCATGTTTTAGCATAGGCTGAGTATGAAGATGGGGTTCTTGGTGCAAGTCACATGCAGTAAGCTGTGGAAAATGGACAAGAATTTTGGGTAGAATGAGGGATGACTGCTTTCACACCAGTGAGGATAATTTCTGACTCGCTCATTGCATGTGTCTGGGTCAGCAAAGTGAATGCAGTAGTCACGTGTTAGCTCTGGAGTTCATCCAACTTGGTATCTTTTGTAATGCCAAAGGATGCAAGGTTGTGTGTGGTCAGAGGAGAAGCATCCTGCAAGACTGAAAACTTGTACAAGATTGCTGAGAAGCAAGGTTACCTCTTCTTTTTTAACAAATTGTCTGGAAGGAAAACTGGTTAAGAAAGGATCTAGAGTATTGGAAAGCAGAGGGGATTATTGGGAATTTGAATTAGGTAGAAGTATAATTTGCATAAGATCATTGCTTATAGCAAAAACATCTGCATCCACATCCAACTTGATTGGTATTGGCATTAGGGTTACCTAGAAAGATGACTTCTGTTGAATAACTGGATTAAGATGGTTGTGCTGCTTCGTGGCAAGGAAGGGGGAGATCCAATGCGATTCTAAATTTGCCATTCTCTAGCAGGCAATGTCAGATCACACAAAGATACAGGTGCCACCCTTGTGGAGAAATGAATCATGAAGTGTAAATTTAGGCATTTAAGGTGAACTGTGGTTGATGTAGCTGTAATTTGGATTACTGTTAAGAGAAGATCAGAAGGTGTGGTCTTGGAAGTCTTTAAATAATGATGAATGTTGTTTAAGTTGGAATTTATTATTATTATGCAGACATCTCCATGAAGTTGGAAGACTCATTGCAGGAGATCTGTTATTCACACAATACCTATCATACCTCTCATTCACTGATGAAGCACTTACAGTCACTTCTGGCAACCCATTCTCCACCATCAAGTACAAAATCTAATCTTAACACCTTTGCTAACCACATTTTCACACAATTTCCTATGGCAACTGCTTGTTCTCTCACTTCCTGCCATGTACTAAAAAAATCTTCGGTGTCAGTCCTATAAAACCCCTTTAGAAACTTATATGCCTCCATCATGTCTCTTCATTTTTTGCTTTTAAGCTAGTTTTTGAAGCCCACAGACTGTCAATCTATTCTCATATGGAGCATTCCATAGACCTGTCACAACCTTTGTAACTTGCCTCTAGATCCTCTTCATAACACTTCATTTCCACAGAATCTGGGAGTCCAGATGTGGTCTTATTAAAGCCTTATATAAGGGAACAATAACCTCTCTGTCGTGTGTTCTTCTGATCACCTTACACTTGGTCACATTAAACTGGTAGCCATTTACCTTTACATATGCTGCAAGTCTGTTTAAGTCTTCCTACAGGATCTCTTCATCACCTTCATTTACCATTGCTCTTTCTAGTTTAACATTGTCAGCAAACAACTGAATGTTTCCTGTCAGATCGTTTCTTATATAATTGATATACACACATTAAACAACAGAGGACCAAGTACTGAGTGCTGTGGCACACCATTGGTCACTTGCCTTCTCCTGGACTGAACTCCTCAAATAAACCACTTTTTGATATCTGTCCATCAGCCACCCTCTAATCCAAATCACCAGATTCATATCCATCCTCATTTGCTCCTTTTATGAAATTGAGTTCTATGTGGAATCTTGTCAAATGCCTTTGCAAAGTCTAGCATTATCACTTAGTAACCATTTCCCTCATTGTCGCTTGATTATAAAAAGTAAGCAGATTACTAAGGCAAGACCTACCCTTCACAAAATTATGTTGTCCCTTATAGAGTGTCAGCTGAATTCTGCCTCTTGCCAATTTCTACACCTTAACCACCACTTCTGAGATGCTGAATTACACAGCATGTAATTTACTACTTCTGTCTTGGAGACACCTTTATGCAGTGGGATTATTTTGCCCTCTTTCCACTCCATTGGTATCTTCTTACTAGTGAGGCTTAAATTAAACAGCTTGGTCAGGGGAGCTGATAATTCCCTTTCACATTCTCGTAATACATGGGTTGATATGCCATCTTACCCCATAGCTATGTTTTCATTGAGGTTCTGCAATATTTTAAGCACCACCATTTCTTCAACCTATGTTCTCCCATCAGTCAGTGTCACATCTGGCATTGCAATATCACCATCTAGATGGTACACCTCTGTAGAATGCTTGCTTAGTAATTCAACTATTTGGTTTTTCTGTTACCTCCCTACCATCAGTAATTTTGATATCATCCTTCCATATTCATTCCCCCATAGTGAAAGAACTCACAATGTCTTTATTTTTCTGGCCTTCCTTACCATGCATGTCACTCTTCTTGCTTGTGCCTTGTACTGCTCATGAGCATGCTTATTTTTCTTTATAATCCTCCCCCCCCCATAACATTTTCTTTCTCTGCAACTCCTGTTTAATGAGGCTGTTCATGTATCTAACACCTACCTGATTTATTCTTTTGACTCTGGGTATACCTTCTGATACTACTTTCTTGAAACACCCCCTTGACCACCTCCCATGCACCACCAGCATCTCTTACCTCCAAATTTTTATGCCATGTCACTGCTGAAAGCCGACTCCTCAGCTTATCATAATCACCTTCTTAGTAATTCCATATATCCCCTTATTAACAGAAAATTCTGCATGTCTGGTAATCTCCCACATCAAGACTATATGATAACTTTCTCCAAGTGGAGACAGCATAGCTAATTTGATTAAAGTTTTCTGATACTGTAATCAGATCCTTACTCTTGAACCTCATGATCCATTATATGCTGCCTCAGGTAATTATCTATTTCTCAGCAGCTGTATAAATTCCATTTCATGCCCTGCCTGTGACCATTCCTAACCTCCAGTCTATGTCCCCATAGTAGAAATCCCCCAAAATGATTTCTCACCCTGTACCATCATGCTAATTTGCCAATGTGCATGTCATCTACATTCTCCCTTATACCACTTGATTATAGCAACAACCAATTATATATTTAGTCCTCTTGGCCTCTATCTCCCACCAGATAGCCTCAACAAACTGCCCTCTGAATCCCTTTTTTCCTGATGTACTTCAACCCTTTTTTGGCTTCAATTCCTCTGCAATTCCCCCATCCTGTTTCTTCTGTCCTCTCTGAAGCACCATATTGTTATTATTATGATTATCTGGGACCTCCAGGGAGTCAAGGACTCATCGAGGAAAGCTATAAATCACACAAACCAGCTGTCATACCTTCACTTATATTCATTCCCACTAGATGTATTTACTAATCCTAGAGGCAAACTATTCCACTCACTCACTCACTGCTCTGTGAGAGGACAAACCTAGCTCTTACCCCTTTTTTGTGAACAAACTTAACTCTCATTGATGCCCCCGTGTTCTCTCCTCGCCTTCCATATAACGAAAAATTTCATCAGACGATATCCTATAACATCCATTCAAAAGTTTATTGACCTCTATCATATCATCTCTCTTTCTCCTGTTCACCATAGTCTGTAATCCACATACTCTCAATCTATCCTCATAATCTAAATTCCATATTCCGGATATAATCTTTGTAACTCTTTTTGCACAATTTCCACAGTTTCTTTATCCCATCAGAACTCAGGAGACCAGATCTGTGCACAATAATCCAGGTGTGGTCTTATTGAGGCCTTATAAAGAGGCAAAATGACTTCCTTATCTTTATATGTCAAGGTTCGTTTCAACATCACAATTATCCTCTGAGTTTATTTGCGACTTTTGCTATGTGACCTTTGAACTTCAAATTCCTATCCACCAATATGCCAAGATCCCTTGTCTCCTCAGTTTCTTGTAGAATAACCATGCTAATATAATATGCCACTAGAAATCTCATCACGCCAAATCGGCATAACTTTGCACTTACTAATGTCAAACTGATAGCCATTTTCGTTTGCCCAAATTTCCAACCTATTCAAGTCATTTTGTAAGTGCTGAATATCAGTAGCATCCTGGCCTGTCTTTGCATCATTGGCAAACCATCTGATGTTAGATCCTGCCTGATGTCATTAATGAATAGATTGAACAGTAATGGCCCAAGGACTGAACCCTGAGGTACACCACTTATCATCTTAAATCTTGCAGATTTACACCCACTGTATACAACTTTTTGATATCTATCTGTCAACAATCTCCTGAATCCAAGTCATGATTTTATATTCTTATCCCATATTCTCCTGTTTATGCAACACCCTTTCTTGTGGTATCCTATCAAATGCCTTAGAAAAATCCAACATTATCATAGTGTATCCATTCCCTTTATCCAACTCGGCCGTAACATTGTTATAAAATATGAGCATATTGCTAAAACATGACCTTCCTTTAGTAAACCCATGCCACTCCTTGCAGACTATAGCTTTTTTGTCTACCAATTTCTGTATGTGAGTTCTTACCAACTTCTCTAAAATCTTCACTACCACACTAGAGATACTGATAGTTTTGTAGTTAGACACATCAGTTTTTGCACCACCCTTGTACAATGGAACTATCATACATTACTCCCATTCCTTGGCATCATTCCTGAGGTGAGACTCAAGTTATACAAATATGTGAAAGCTCTAGCCAATTCAGCTGAACATTCCTTTAGCAAATGGATATTCCATCTGTCCTATTGACAAATTCTTATCCAGTTTATGCAACAGCTCTTTTGATTGGATGTGATTGGATGTTCAATTAGAGGTTCATTTTCATGAACCTCTAACTCTTCATCTAATGCACCATGTTACACACCTGATTGATATATCTTAGCAAAGTGAGCACTCATTAACTGAACAATCTCATTAACTGAACAATCTCATTACAACACTAGAGTACCATCTGTATTCAATAAAGTTATTCTTTCACATTCATTCTTTCTTTTGCTTGCTTGCATAGCAGTAAAATTCTTTTGGGTTGCCTTTAACTTGTGTGGCCAATTTTTTTTCATATTTCGATTACCTTACTGCATAATACTAGTTACTTTTCTGGCCTGAGCTTTATATATTTCATAACTCCTCCCACTTTAATCTCACGATATTCTTTCCACATCTTGTTCTTGTGAATCTCTTGCTTTAATAAGGTTGCACATCCATTTAAATACAGTTTTATTAATACTGACCATTTTAAAACAAACTTATATTAAAGCCTAGCAGTTTCGCCAGCAGACTGTCTGGCTTTTTCAAGGCATTTACGGAAAGACATAAAAACTAGTAAATGCAAATTGAAAGGAACATAAAAAACATTGTAAACCAACTAGTAGCTAAGGTTACACATTCGCGTGACAGAGTGGACTTATTGTTCTTATTCATTATCACACATGCGTGTTTGTTGTAAACGTGTAATGTGATTACTGGCTAGCTGTAGTTCAGATTGATTAAGAGAGAGGATCAGGTTTTTCCATAAACTGTTTAGAATTACACTCTGATTTCTGTTGAGGTTTCCGCTGATTATTGACACTATGGTGGCTTCCTTGAAAAAACGATGTCTGTAGTCATCGAGATATGGCATGGAGCTGTTTTGCCACTCTATCGTGTGATTAGACTTCCAGAAATGATGTGCTAAGCCGGAAGAGATACTTCTGTTGTGGTTTACATCACCAACATGTTCTTTTTGTCTGATTTCTAAACTCCGTGAAGTTTGTCCGATGTAGGCAAGACCACAGGAGCAGGGAATGTAATATACTCCTGGATATTTGTAGAAAGGCACCTTATCTTTTGGGGATCCTAAAACTTGTCTGATGCTGGTGGTTGGTTTGAAGACCACTCTGATATTGTAGGCTCTTAGTATTCTTGCTATTTGATAAGAAATTGACTTGATGAAAGGGATCACTATAGTAGAAATGTGCTGAGAGTGTGATTCTTCTTGTTTGGGGGTTGTCATTGTATAAATATTTTTTGATGATGTTTTGAGGATATCCATTTTGTGATAATGTGTTGGCTATTAGTTAGAGTTCAGTCTATGTATCCTCCTCTTCTAATATAAACTTTCTGGCCCTATATTTCAACATGTGGATAATGCTCAGTTTATGTGTCTTGTGATGGTTTGAAGTATAATGAAGATATCTTCCTGTTAGCTTTCTGTAAATAGATAGTTTGATTGTTTCTTTATCAAGATGTCTAAAAAATGCAGTTGGTTGTTGTTTTCCATTTCCAGAGTGAATTTTATCTTGTTATGTATTGAGTTGATTTTATCCAAAACGATTTTAGGTTTTCTAAGCTGTCTTGCCATATAATGAAGATATCGTCAACATATCTTCACCATGTAGATGGTCTGGGGGAGATTGTGGAGAGAATTTCTTTTTCAAGTTTTTCCATGAAAAGGTCTGCACAAGATGGTGATAGTGGGCTTCCCATTGCTAGGCCTTCTAATTGTTGGTATATGGTGTTGTTAACCTTGAAGAAATTAGATTAAAGGCAGTGTCTAAACATCTGTGTGATGTCTAGAGGAAAGAGATCCTGGATGATGTTTATTACCTCTTCTACTGGTACATTGGTGAAAAGGGATACAACATCTAGACTGGCTAGCATGTCTGTTGGTGCAATCTTAATGGCTTGGAGTTTATTTACAAAATGTTGACTATTCTTGATATAGGATTCTGTTGATCTTATTTTATTATTTAATAAGTTTGCAAAATGCTTTGCCAAAAGGTAGGGTGGTGATGATCTTCCATCAACGATTGGACGGAGAGGTATATCCTGTTTATGTATTTTAGGTGTCCCGTATAGTCTTGGAGTGATAGGATGTGAGGAATTTTGTGTTCTCTTCACTTCTTCTGGCCAAATGTTACAATTTCTGATTAGTTGGTTTGTTTCATTATGATTTTTTATTGTGGGGTCTCTGTCTAGGATCTTAAAAGTGGAGTTGTCTGATAGTAATACATTTAAGTTATCATAATAATCTTTAGAGTTAAGGATAACTGTAGAATTTCCCTTATCAGCCTTTGTAATAATGATATCTTTGTTTTTCTTCAAGTTGAGAATTGTCTTTCTATCATAAGGAGATGTGTTGAGAACAGGTTGTTTGGCTTTAGCTAGGATTATCGTACTTTTGAATCTAATAGTGTTGGCTACGTTTTGCGGTAGTGGATATGGGCCTTTTTTAATTCCACGCATGAAATCTATTTTAGGAATGTGTTTGGAAGTAATCGCAAAGTTAAAACCTTTTTTGAGAATGTCAGATTCATTTTTTGAGAGACTATGATTTGACAAATTAAAAATCACTTTGTCGTCCGGGAGGTTGTTTTGTGTTCGATATTTTTTCTTGTAAAATTCATTGAATTTCCTAATTTGTTTGTCCTTATAAAGTTTGAAAATTTTTTCATAACTGCGTTGTATCATTTGATCTAATTGATTCCATATGGCATATTCTAAATTGTTAGAAATTTCATCAAAGAACTTGCGGCAATTAATATCACTTTTATTTAGTTCGTATCTCGTGTGTTGAATCCTTTCTCTTGGTCAAGCGCCAATGAAGTGCGTAGATAACTAGGGATACATTCAGATACTGCCTCCTTTAAGCACTTTTACAAAGATTCCCATGCATTGCTGACATTTTTTCCATTCAGTAACTGATACCATGGGACCAAAGATAGTATTCTCCTAAGTTGATCATAATTTCCAGCTTTGTAGTTCAACATGTAACCTGTTTTAATCAGAGCATCAGTACGATTAGATACTTCCCAAGAAGGCACAACATGATCTATTTTACCACAACATGTGCTAAAATAGCCATATTCTTAACAGAGATCCTTTTTGATGCTATGAGCAAATCCAATGCTCTTGACCTAGAGTTCCTAATTTCACATGCTGCTTGAGAAATTTGTCTTGCAACAATTCAATAAATTCCTCTTCTTTCTTATCATGAGATTTCTCATCTGTGGAATCAATGTTTGGAAAATTAAAGTCACTATAATGATCACTCGTTTGGTATTCTTTGGTAAGGTTAAATTGGCGATGAATTTCTTCATCCCCTGCAACTGAGCACCAGGTCTATAGCAACACCCCATCATATATTTAATTTTGTTAGCCTCCACTTCACACTCACTGCTACATGGGACATTGTTACCATCGTTGTTTTCTTGTGTTTCTATCCTAACTGGACTTAAGTCATCTGATATTATTAGTAGTAGTACTCCTCCTTCTCTACAATCTCTTCTGTCATTCCTAAAAATAGTATACCCATTACACTCGATCCCAGTTACCATATTTGATTCTGATAGCCAGATTTCACTAATGCCAACAATCTTAGGCTACATCATATTCAATAAAGCAACGCACTCAACTCCTTTGTTTCTGATACTCCTGGCATTTGTATATAGACATAATAAATTATCACCTAGCCTTCTTATAATTAGATATGCAATCTATTTGGAAAAGAGAATATGCAAATAAATTGCATATTCTCTTTTCCCTCCCCAGACATACTTAAAAGATCAGAACCAAAGCATATTTTTCCACCCCTTCGCCACACATACATAACCATGTTTGGAGACATTCATTCCTTTATCACATTTGCATACCATAACTGAACTTTCACACACATTTTTTCCATTCCTTCCTTGATGATTTAGTTTCCCTGATTCTCTGCATTAGGTCTCATACCAAGAAGTAATTTTTCCAGGCTCTTGATCCCAAATGAATTCAAGTGGAGGCATCCTTCTTATACAAGTCTTTTCTGCCATCAAATTCCTTCACATATTAAAAAAAAAAAAAAAAAAACTCGCATCCGTTTCTTCTACACAGCCTACAGGTGAAATCGTTTGCCAGCATATCTCTACTTCTTAACTCAGTACTATCATATCTGGGTAGCAAACCTACAATGTTTACTTTCTCACATTTCTTTCTCGCTTCTTCTTCCAACAGACCTTTCATATCTTCTCTCATACTATATTTGTTGCTACTTAAATTATTACTACCTACCAGAACTATTATCTCTTTTACTTTTCTTTTTTGTTTTTCAGTTACGTTTGTCATATCTTTAATTTTTACCCCTGGGAAACTAGAAATGGTGATTCCCTCAACAAGCACTAATTTTAAGATTGAATCACCATACCATATCACCTCTTTTTTTCCCTTAGATTTTAACTGACTTACCTTATTGTTCTTAATATTATGATTACCAAGTTCACTGCTTTCCTGCCTGTTCCTGTTCTGGTCCTTTTTCTTCATCATCAAATTTCTGATATGTACCCTCAAGGGGTGTACAGGATATGATGGCTGGTGGTGTTATGTTCCATCGAGTCGTTTTCGACTCCTGGTGATTCCATGAACATACATTCTCCATTCAGATCTGTCCCTGACCATATCTTTCAGAATTTCCAAGCACGTCATAGTTGCTTCTTTAACTCCATCCACCCATCTAATTCTTGGTCTCTCCTGCTTCCATCAACTTTAGCAAGCATCATCATCTTCTCCAGACTGTCATTTGCTCGCATAATATGTCCGAAGTATGACAATTTTTGCTTGATGATCATAGCTTCGAGGGAGCAATCTGGCTTTATTCTGTTTATTACTGATTTATTGGTTTGCTTTGCAGTCCATGGTATTCTTAGTAAATGTCTCCAAACCCATAATTCAAATGCATCTATTCACTCTTTCTCAGGGTTCAACTTTCACATCCCTACAGTACCACAGGGAATACCATTGCTTTCACAATTCTGATTTTTGTCATTGCTTTCTTTCTGAGTAATAATCTTCTTCTACCTTCTTCAGTACAATAACCATCTTTATCAAGTTAAAAAACGTTTAATTTTCTTGACCAAAAAGCTCTGGAAAGACTTTTAATGGGATTATATTGATCAAGTGCATATAATAAACAACTAAATAAACAGCCATCCTTTCTCCAAATATGCTGGAGTTTATAACACCCTGCTCATGCAGCTTGAATTACATCGGCTAAACTTCAAGGAGCCTTGAAATTAGGCAAAAAGAGCACATGGGTGACGTCAATAAGAACAGAGAAGAAAAATTGGGGTTAGCTTTTCATTTCTCAAGAACGAACCATACCATAGAGTGGGATAAAAGCACAATTCCTTACATGGAGGAGGACTTCCGCTCCCGAATTTTTAAGGAGGCCACAACAGTTGCCCGCTGTATACAAAACCTTAACAGGAACCAAGGACTAATCTTGCCTGTGATCTGGAAGACCTTTATCAGATCCTTCAACTCGCCAGAACTGAATTATAGTGCCAACTATAGAACGTTCCTAAATAACAACAAGTGATATCATGCACGCTCTATGCATGTATTGTACGTGCTCTATTCTTTGTTTAATATAATTGGAATCGGTTGATTATAGTTTGTAACAGTTTTTTACTTTTTAGTGCCTTACATCAGTTATGTACCCTGAAGATGTCAACAGCCTTAGTTGGTGAAACTAGTTGGTATAACATAGTTGTTTATTATATACAGTTGATCAATATAATCCCATTAAAAGTCTTTCCACATCTTTATCAATTCGGGATCCTAGGAGCACAAAATTGTTAACTGCTTCCATTTTCTCCCCATCTACTTCAAATCATTAAGTTCACATGTTGCCATAACTTTTCTCTTTTTGAGGTTAAGTTTAAGACCATATTTAGCACTTTCTTCTTTAACTTTCATAATAAGTTCCTCTAAATCTTCTTTGCATTCTGCTAGCAAAGTGGTATCATCTGCATACCTCAAATTATTAATATTTTTTCCACCAATTTTAATTCCAACTGAAGCCTCCTCCAGTCCTGCCATTCTTAAAATGTATTCTCTGTACAAGTTAAACAGGTACCTAGATAAAATACATCCTTGTCGCACCCCTTTACCTATTGTGAAATACTCACTCTTTTCATGAATTGTTCCAGTCTTTTCTGAATGATCTTAAGTATACTTGTGAGAAATCAGTGCTATAGTTCTGTAATTTTTGCACTCTCCTGCATCGCCTTTCTTCAATAAAGGTATATAGGCCATATAGTTGTGATCCAAATTCGCTGACATAGAGCTGTTAAAATTTTAACTGCCTCTTCTCCCAGGGCTTTGAGCAGCTCAATGGGTATTCCATCTCCTCCTGGTGCTTTCTTACTGGATAGTTGTTGCAGTGCTCACCTCGCTTCACTCTCCAGTGGTACTGGTTCCTGTGTATAATCCTGCTCTTCAAATTTCTCAGTTATTTTGGATTCCTTTCTGTACAGGGCTTCTGTATACTCTTTCCATCTATAATTTGATGTCTGCAGCTTCTGTAAGATATCCTTTGTGTTTACTTTTCAATATTGTCACCTTTGCACTAAACTTTCCTGTTAGTTCCTTGATTGTTTTGAAAAGATCTCTTGTTTTTCCTTTCTTGTTTTGGTCTTCTATTTGTTGACACTCCTGGTTAAAGTATTTTTCCTTGTCTCTTCTGACTTGTCATTGAAACTCTGCATTCAAATGCCATACTTCCTGCAAATTTCCTGTGGCCTTCATTTTCCTCCTTTCCTGAGCAGTTTTGATGGTATCTTCTGACAGTCATTTAAACTTCTGCTTACAAACTGTTGAAATATTCTTCTTTGCTTCTGTTTTAATTATATCTTTAATCTCTTCCCATAGTTCATCTGGTTCTCTTTCACACAAATTGAGGGTGTTGAGTCCGTTTTGTGTGCTAATATTGTATTCAGCTGGTATGTTTCCAAGATCATATCTGATCAACATTTGTGTTGTTTTCAGTTTCTGTAATTTCACATGTATAGTAGCCACTAATAACTCATGGTGTTATTAGTGGCTACTATACATGTGAAATAACTCATGGTGTTATTAGTGGCTACTATACATTATCTGTTCCACAGTCTGCACCTGGAAAAGTCTTGACAGACTAAATTGCACTGCTCCATCTTCTTTTTCCAAGTATATAGTCAATTTGATTTCTGTATTGTCCATCAGGTGATATCCATGTGTGAAAACAAAGAATTCTCTGCACAAAACTTAACTAGTCTCTTCCCTGCAGTGTTACGAATATCTAAACCAAAACGACCTGTTATTCCTTGTTCCTCAGTTTTTTCCCACTTTTGCATTCCAATCTCCGATAAGTAGCCACAAATCTCGCTTTGGTGTTGCATCTATCACTTCTTGTAACTTGACGTATAATTCTTCAATGTCTTCTTCTGGTGCCTCTGTAGTAGGTGCATAAACCTGAATGATGGTCATATTCATTGGATGTCCACTCACTCTAAGAGAAATGATTCTGTCACTCACTGGATTATAACCTAATACATACCTAGCTATCTTTTTCCTGAGTAAGAAAGATACTCCATTTTTACGACTTGTCTCATGTCCTGAGTAATACACCATATAGTCTCCTGACTGAAAATGGCCCATTCCTGTCCATCTAAGTTTACTTATTCCCAATATATCCAGCTTCTTGCGCTGCATTTCCATCTTTATTATTCCAACTTACCTTGGTTCATACCTCTAACATTCCAAGTTCCAATTCTGTGGTTTCTTGTGAAACAGGGCGCCTCCCTTTTCCAACCAGCAACATCCGTGACCAAGCTTCCTTCCGGGTTTGTCCTGGACACATCATAAAAACAAGTTCTACTTGTGGAAGCCCTCTGTTCTTCCCGAGTTGCATGTTGGATGCCTTCATCACCACTAACTTCCTATCTACAATTTTCCTCCAAATCAATCTGTTACCTGTAAAGACTCCAACATTATCAGATCTTGTATTTCTGTCTTCTAAGGCACTTTTTGCTGTATCAGTCCACCTATATCATGGTCTTTTTCTACCAACCTGGCAGAGAACACTTGTTTTGCTAATCTTTCCTCTCCCATTCTATTTAAGTTACCATATCACCTAAGATTAGCACTGCTAACACATTCCTGGATGCTGACAATGTCAAGTTCTTTCCTAATATCCTCAATTTCAATATGATATTGCCATTGATACCATCTGTTCATGCCCCTAATCTTTCTCAGGACTCTCACATCTACAGTCTCGAGTCTTTGGTCAAGCGTTTTAATTCTGATCCAGCTCTCAGATACGTAAGTTAGCATTGGTTTGAACACAGTGTTTTGACTAATTTCTCTCTTATTCCATATAAATTTATTCATTTGACTTCCTACCATACCATCTTTGTTAATTCTGTTGTCTATTTCCATATGTAATTTACTATCTTCACTAAAAATCATGCCTAAGTAGCTGAAATGCTTTACTTGTTCTATAGGTTTTCTCCATTCACAATGCAGTTGATATTTTCAATGTTTCTGCCTATTTTCATTGTCATTGTCTTGTTCTTGCTGGTCTTCACACCATATCTATTACAACAGTTATTCAATTTAGTTAGTGAATCTTGCAAACTTGAAACCAGATTTATTTAGAAATATAACATCATCTACATAAAGCAAAGAGCTGAGATTAACATCTCCAATTCTGATATCATGTTTAATACTACTTTCCTTCATAATGTGATCCATATAGATAATGAATAACAGAGGGGGATAATGTACATCCTTGTCTAAAACCAGATTTAACATTAAACCATGTTCCTGTATTTCCTTCATTTCTAACTGCTGACTTACAACTCAAATAAAGACTAAGTATTGCTTGATATAATGCCCCATTGACACCATATAACCATAGTGTTTTGAATAGCTTCTCTCTTGGCACCTTGTCATATGCCTTTTTCAGATCTACAAAACTTAAATACAGATCTTTATTATTATCCTATGATTTCTCAGCTATTTGTCTTAAAGTGGAAATCTGATTTTGACAGCCTCTATTTTGCCTGAATCCAGCTTGTCCTTCACCAAGCTTCCCTTTCACAATCCTTCTCATCGTTTCTCAAATATACTTGCATAAATCTTACCAGGAACACTTAGTAGGGAAATACCTCTGTAATTCTCACATTCAGTTTTATTTCTCTTTTTATATATGAGAGCTCTACTCCAATCATCTGGAATTTGTCCCTGTATCCAGATCTTCTGAACTATGCAGTGCAGCAACTGTAAGACTTTTATACCTCCATACTTGATTCGTTGAATATCATCGACTCCAGCTACCTTTCCACATTTCAGGCTTTTGATGGCTTTTTCTACTTTAAGTACAGATATGTATTCCTCTTTGCATGCCTGTTGAGTGTATTTTTAACACTGTACTGTCACTGATTGTTTCATTTAGCAGTTTTTTAAAAATATTACTCCATACATCAAGGATATCTTTTTCTCCAGTTTTCATGTCACCTTTATCATCTCTAATTCCTTTTAAAGCACTCTTTCCTCCATTTCTGAAATTTTTCAACAATTTCCAGAATATCTTGCCACCTTCTTGATATTTATTTTCTATGTTCTTACCAAAGTCCTGCCATGACTTTTGTGTAGCAAGTTTTACACAGTGTTTAGCTTTCTTGTATTTTTCTCTGTATTCTCTAATGGCACGGGCTGACTTATTTGCCAAGAACTTTAATATGCTTTCTTCTTTTCCTTCACTGCCTCTTTAACTTCCTGTGTCCACCATGGAGTTCTCATTTTTCTTTCCTTGCAGACAACTTCACCACATGCCTCTGTGGCTGAATCAATCAATGTTTTCTTTAGGATTTACCACTGAATCTCCAAGGTTTGGTTCCTGTTCTCAAACTCTTTCATTTTTCCTTCAATAATGTTTATGTATTTTAGTCTACAGTTCACATATGAGAGCTTTTCAACTTCAGTTCACTTTAAAAAATTTCTCTTTTCAATATAAAATTCAATTTTATCCTACTCAAAACTAAATGGTGATCACTTCCAATTTCAAATCCTCTGTACACTCCAGTGTCCTGCACCAGTTGGAAAACATCACTATCAACAATAACGTAGTCAATGAGACTTTTCTTATTCCTTGCCTCTTCTCTCCATGTGAATTTGTGCAAGTTTTAAGTTGGAACATGGTGTTAGTAATAACCAGTCAATGTCCTGAGTAGAAATCCAACAGGTATTTGCCATTGTTATTAGCTTTGCTGTTTTCTCCAAATTTTCCCAAAATATTTTTGTATGTCTGACAATCATTTCCTGCTATTTGGATCCCAACAAGTACCAAATCTTCCTTTTTTTATCGTGTCAATTGCTTTCTCTAAAGTCTCAAAATATTCCTCCACTTCTACCTTAGTAGAACCTTCTGTGGGACCATAGGCACAAATAAGTCTCATTGTCCAGTTCCCCATTCTGATATTTGCCCACATCCCTCTACTTGAGACTGCCTACCATTCAAGAAGATTAGCCTCGTATTTAGTGTTGAATACGATGGCTACTCCTTCTTTTCCTTGATTGTCATTGCCTGAATATAACATTTTGTATTTATTGCCCAGAAAGATCTCGCCAGTTTTTGTCTTTTTTGTTTCAGTTACCCCTTTTATGTCGATCTGGTACTTATTCAATTTCTCAGCTAGCTCTGTTTATTTGCCATTCAGGCTTCTTATGTTGATAGTACCAATCTAGAACTCTGTTGATGTTGATTTGGGTTCCTTGCTGAAAACAATGGGGGGGCCTTGTTTTCCTTTCCTTTTTCTTATCCTGTCTAAGTTTAGTTAAATGTTTTCCCACTTTTTCTAATTCTCTGGTGGATTTTCTAATAATTTCTTTTAATTGAGATATTTCTAATGTCAGCTTATCCTCAGAGAAATTATCATCATCACTGCAGCAGCACTTTTGTTCATCAGGACAACTGCTCTCCTCAGTAGTAACAACTTGAGCTTTAAACACTGCCCTGTTTTGATGAGTTTCGGCACCATTCTTATGAGTAGTAAAAACTAATATTTCTGCAATTATGTTATAAAATGCTATAGTGCAATAATTATACTAATAAAACTACAATAATATACTAAAAATACACCATTTAATCTAAGACAACACTCAGTAAATCAGCAGAAATTACAGATCTTTTAGGATCTTTCTAACAGCATGCCTTTTCCATATCCCTTGCATTCTATTTCTATGATCATATCATCCTTGGTCAAACAAGTGTCACTAATGCTTATAACTTTTGGCAATGTTGAGCTAACCAGTGTCAAAAGTTATAAGAATTAGTGAGACTTGGCTGACTCTTATTTTAAATACTTCTGCCATTAATATTCATAAACTGCAGTATCTCCTTCATCTCACAACTTCCTTTACACCTTGTGTTGCTTACTTAGCCCACTAAACTTAAGAACTTGCGTGCTACATTTAGCATCATATGATCACTCTCTTGCTTGCTAATCTCTAGGTTGCCTGGACCCATCCTCCATACTACATCCTCTCCCAAACATTCTTGTTTCGCTGACTCTGCACTTCCAAACTCTCACTGAACAACACTTTCTGGAGATGTCTGATGCCAAATCCATTCAAATGCAAGTTATCCACCTTATATAAATCCTTCCATCAAACTCACCCCATGCATCCACAGGCTTCACACCAATCCTCCTGCACAGTCTGCACACTGACTAATTTGCAATCATGGTCATCTGTCTCAGTTTACCCCAATCATACATGGCAGCACATTCACAAATTTTACTTTCTCACTCTTCTCTTTTTTGCTTGCACTAGCATCTCTTTCAGCTACCACACATTATACATGCTAAATCGTTTGTACTAGCCAACATAAACATCTCTCGCCTTCACTCTCTAAATCCTTACATCACTGACACCCTTGATCTTAGCACCTAGAAAGCATGATTTTGTCAAACTGCCACGGATGTTTGTAAAGTGAATGCGAATGGTAATGATTGCAGTATGTTTGGAATATTGTGCTTTGCTTGATTTGTTTGAATGTATTGTCAAGGGAGATTTATTTTTATCTCAGTGTTGCCATCATTATTTGTTTCATTTTTGGCTTATTGTTACATGTAAAGACTCATGAACATAAAGCTCATACAGAAAGCAACCAGTCTCCTTTCTATCCTGTGACTGGATAGAAAGTGCCTCCACAGTGCCTCCCATCTACTACTTGGACTTCCTCTTCAGGAATGACCTGGCAGAATATGTCACAACAGGCTTATGCACAAGTTGACTTGTTACTGATGTATTCGGACCTGTATACTGTCTGGTGGCTGGCCTATGGTGCCACCATTTTAATGGATGTATTCTTGAAATGGAGGAGGTTCTGGGTCTCTAAGTATGTTTGGCATGCCCTATGCCCTTGAAAGGTATCACTGACACTGCATGCAGAAGTGAGGGTAGGACAGAGGCCAGGATTCCTGCTTTGGAGGCCAAACATAGCTTTAGCCACTTCATCCTTACACAAATAAGCAGGATGGTGGTATTTTGCTACGTGATGAAGATCATCTGGTATCTATAAAACAGCTCACACCATGGAAACACAGGGTTGGTTCACTTGAGAAGGAGAGGCTACATATTGTATATCCCTTCCTAGTAATGGCCCAGATGGTGCTGGGTAGATTTAAGTTGAAATATGTGTTTGTGTTCAGCAAATGAAAGTTTTGAGTATAGAGAATGTGACATCATTTTGCTAGGAAATTCATTCTTCTATCATGAAGATTTTAAGCTTTCACTGTTTAATAGTGTACTTAAAACGGCAATAGGCTGGAACTTTTCTATAGTTTGTTATGGTGTATTATTGTGTCTTTTTATAATTGTGTTTGCCGTAATAATATTATGGCAAACACAATTATAATTTCTTATAATTGTGTTTGCCATAATACACATCAACTGCAGATAATTTTTTTGTGTGAAAGGTTGTAAACCATTCATGGATGGAATTCACACAAAACTGTAAACCTACCATATGTTTAGTACTGTGGGTGACTAAACAGATAATCCAGTTCCTGTAGATAGTACAGGAACTGGATGGACTAAGCAGCAGAAAATCCACTTCCTCAAAAACACTAAACAAAACACTAAACCTTGTACTTTTTCAAGCCTCTATTCTACAGGAGGGTTGGTTTTGCAATGAAAAGTTGAGATGGCAAGCAAGGATTATGGGTAGGATGCTAGCAGAGATGTGTGAAGAGAAAGGCATTCATTTTCTGAATGTGTGGAATGAATTTGAGGGATGGATGGGGTTGTATAAAAGAGATAGACTACATCTAAATGTATTTGATAAGTCAGCTGGAGAAACTTGCTGCAGTTTCTCCAACTGGTAAGAGCAGATAAGTAGGATAGGAGAGCCTTATTAATGTACTGATAAGTTGTGAAAATGAAAGAGAAGGAACACAAGAGAAATGGGGGGGGGGGGTCAGGGTGGACAGGGAAACACTGTGTGAGAGGAGTAGCTGATGGATACAGAAGTGGATGGGTGTGTGCAAGAGAGGATGATTTGTTTCCCCAGCATCCTTGGGTGAGGAGATGTGTAAGATCAGTAGATAGATATGAGTGACCAAGAAGGAGAAGAGTCACATACTGAGGAGTGGGGTTGGAGAGATTTGTTATAGAACTAAAAATAAGCTAGTATGTATGTTTACACATGTTAGAAGTATTTGAAATAAAGGAAGTGAAATTGTAGCATTAAAAGAGTATATTCATCCAAAAATTGTTGGAATACGTGAGACATGTTAGATGAGGATGACATTCTGACAGGAACAGACATGGATGGATATATGGACGAGGGGAATCCTTATATGGGCTTTTTCAGTTGAAGGTGAGTTAGCCAATCTCATATGGTGGTAGCAGAGTTTTTTCTCCCGGAAACTTGGGTTTTTCATCCCACATACAGACAAATCGGCCTTCAGAACACATGCAATTTACAGACAAAAAATACCGTTGTTGGTGACGATGGGTGATAGATGCCACTGATGGTAATAGTGTCGTAGTTGGATAATTAAGTTGTAGTGGAGATGATGAGCTTTATTTAATGAAGTAGAGTACCCTCCCAAGATGAATCCTTGGACTCCCTGGAGGTGTCACATAATAATAATAATATTTTTCGTGAGGATAGGCAAGATAGAAGAAGAGGAAGAGTGATGTTGATGGTAGTAGAGGAGTTATCTCCATCTAGAGTTGAGGTGAAAGGAGCAAATAGTGGAATTGGTTTCGAACAGAATGAAATATCTAGTTGGGTGTTGTTACAGACCTGTTGATATGGTGGGTGCTGAGAATGTAATGCAGGGCTGTCCAAAACACTACCCGTGGGCCGGATGCAGCCAGAGTAATTTTATGCAGCCTGCCATTGGGGTTTGATTTTCATGAGAGAAAAAATAAAATAACAATTTGAATCAAATGTGCATTACGAGGGTGGGCTGAACAGTTCTCAGCCAAACAATGAAAAAATGAATGTATAATTTCGAAATTATTTATATTTTTTCAACATAATCTCCCTTAAGACTAATACATTTATTCCAGCACCATTATCCCATCCCTGTAGTGGTTCTCAGTAAGATCTGCAAAATGCTGACCAGTGAGAAAGAGTTTTAGTTTTGGAAAGAGATAGAAGTCAGAGGGAGTCAAATCTGGGGAATAAGGTGGATGTTCCAACATTTCATAGTGCACATCCCTTAATTTTCCCATTACCAAAACACCTTGTGGTCAGGTGCATTGCCCTGATGAAAGATTATTATTTTTTTCTTCTGCAAACTGGGTCTTTTCTCACGAATTTTTTCATCTAGTCTGGTTAAAGGATGAGAATAATATTCCCCGGTTATTGTTTTACCCTTTTCAAGATAATTAATAAACAGAATGCCTTTAGCATCCCAAAACACCAATGCCATGACCTTTCCTGCTGATGGAACTGATTTTGTCTTCGTTGGCTCTGAACAACCGGCTTCCCACTGTTTCGACTGCTATTTGTATTCTGGTGTGTAATGGTGAATCCAAGTCTCATCCATAGTAATAAATTGACACACAGAATCAGTTTTATTCTTGTCAAAATGCTCCAAGCACTGTTCAGAGATTTTTATGCGAGTGCGTTTTGATCTGCTGTGAGCAAGCGCGGCACCCATCTTACTCAAAGCTTTTTCACATGCAATTCTTCATGCAAAATATATCCTATGTGTTCTTTTGAATGCCTATAGTCTCAGCAATTTCACGCACTTTGACTTGTTGGTCATCCAATACTATATCGTGCACTTGATCAATAATTTCTGGTGTTGTTATACCTTTTGGACGTCCTTCACATGGATTATATTCAAAGCTGGTATGTCCAAGTTTAAACTCGACAGCTAATTTCTTAATTGTCGAAAACGAAGGAGAAGAGTGCTCAGAAACATTTATGAACTTCGAATGAATTTCTTTTGGTGTTAAACATTCTTTTACAAAGAATTTTATAACTGAGCGATACTCAATTTTATCCATTTCAAGGGATAGAGACAACACTTTTGCTTCAGACAGTTGTACAAAACAAACTACTTGATAGAATGGCTTTCAAGATCACGCTCATGGATATTTTAATTCTATCACTAATCAATAATCTTGATTTGGTAATTTTATTTGGTGTTTTTACATCACTTTATACACACGTGTTTTTCAAATATTAGATGTGTCAAAGGAGGACTCTTACACTGACTCTTACTCTTACATGTTTTGTTCCAATGCATACTCCGGACGCTCACAGGGAACATGAGCAATCAATTAGTGTTGTTCATTTGTTCAGCTATCGAGGTTATGTCGCTGCTGCTCACCAAATTACTAGATACTCATTGTGATGTTGCCCTCAGATAAATCTTTTTTTTTAAATGCTGCCCTCAGATTACCTAAGGTTGGACAGCCTGATGTAATGTATACTATCTAATAAGAACAGGCTGATGGTTATGGGTGATTTTAATTATGATAATATAGACTGGAATGAAGAGACAGCATCTGGGGTCAAAGAGAATGAATTTCTTCATTATTTGAGGACCAACTACTTAGGCAGTATGTAACAGAGGGTACATGAGGATCAAGAGTTTTATTTAATTATCTCATTAGAGAGTGTTATTGCAAACGAGACGTTGAACCCCTCTCCAGTTGGTGAGAGTGACCATGAGGTAACCAGCCATATTGAGGATTTCTGTGGGAATAGGATATACATGGAACTATAAGGCATATTATGACAATTCGGCATATTATGACAATTCTCAGGAGACAGCTTGCAGCTATATCATAGAATGAAGAAAAGAATTGGAAGGAAAGAAGAGTAATATTGCTTGGGACCTGTTCAGGAACTGTCTGGTGGCAGCAATGTCTGAATGGTCAAATTAGGTGGTTATGAAATGAATGAATGAAAAGATGAATCATGCAGTTTGGAAGAAGGTATTATGGAGGCATCATAAGATGAGTCACAGTAATAGTGAGTTGCATGAGGAGTACAGAAAGCAAATAGGAGAGGTAAATCGCTTGAAAAGGATAGTGAAAGCACAGTATGAGCAGCAGTTAGCTAATGAGGCCAAAAGTCATTACACATGGTCATTAGAAGAGAGAATGATTATGGAAGGATGACACTGGTTGGAGAAAATGGTAAAATGATGACCACTGAGCAGGATACAGTAGAGATGTTAAATGAGCAGATAATAAGCGTGTTTCATCCTCATGAAAGTAACATCGTGCAGTACTTGACAACAGTGGGAAGGGAGGATGACCCACTGGTGGTGAGTGATCAGAGGTAGATGAAGAATTGAATAAACTTGATGTCAATAAAGCTGTAGGACTTAATGGTATATCACCATATGTCCTGAGGGGATGTTCCAGGGGGTTGATAACAGCTTTAACTTGCCTCTTAGATTTGCCCAAGTCCCAAAGGAATGAAAAGAGGGCAGAATTGTTCTTCATGAAGGAGTGTTAAGAACAAGGCTTTGAATTACAGGCCAATCTGTTTGTCTGGAGTTATGGTAAAGGTGTTAGAGTGGCTAGTGAGGACCAGGATTCAGAATTGAATTGATGACAACATTCTTTTTGATGGACAGCATGGGTTTGCTAAAGGATGATCATGTTTTAGCCATCTACTTACTATAACAAGGTGATAGGTGTATTGGACAAATGGTATCACGGTGGTATATTTAGATTTTGCTAAAGCCTTTGATAGATTACCACATGACAAGTGGTAATTAAACTGGCAATTATGGGATTGGATAGTAGATTGATACACAGGATTTGAGAGTATGAGCAAGTTGTGTATGGGGGAGTGATATCCCAGAAGTCTGTTTGTCTCGAGTTGTGGTAAAGGTGTTAGAGAGGCTAGTGAGGACCAGGATTCAGAATATGGATTACTTGCATAGGTTTGGTCAAAAGGATGAAGAGATATTAGAATGCATTCAGAGGTAACTAACTAAGGTGGTTTCTGGTCTCTGGAATGTAGAGTAGGAAGGCAGATTGAGGGAATGCTCCAAATGTCTGCTTTGGTTCCATTGCTGTTTAATTTATGTAAATTATATGATGAGTACAAATGGCTGTTGTAGCCTTGCAACTGGGCTTGAGTAGACTTTCTGAATGGAGAAATGAATGAGGCTGCTAGTTCAATGTAGTAGAGTGTAAGGTTTTAAATTTTGGGATGCAGAACATATGAGTGGGGGTGTCTGGAAAGTTTTGATAAACACCTGGAACAAACATGATATTAATGCAACTGATATAATCACGAGAAAAAGCATACTAGTAGCAGAGTTATGATGTAACTTATGCTCTTATACCCTTGTGTGTTCTTTCTTGTGGTTATATCAGTTGCTTTAATATCATTGTTGTTCTAGGTGTTATCAGAACTTTTCAGACTCCCCCCCCCCCCATAAGATTGGTGGTGGATATTTTAGAGGTGGAGGAGATGAGGGATCTGGGAGTGTTGGTAGATGAGGACCTAAAATTTTGGGGACAGTTTCCTAAAATTATGAGGATAGCACAACACATTATGGGAATGATGAAGAACACTGGCATGTCAGAGTAAGGATGTTATTATTCGATTATTTGACCATATATGGATTACTGTGCACAGATTTGGTCAAAAGGATGAAAAGATATTGGAATGCATTCAGAGGTAATTGACTAAGGTGGTTTCTGGTCTCTGGAATGTAGAATAGGAAGGCAGATTGAGGGAATGCAAATTGCAGTCTAGTGGATAGAAGGATGGGGGGATGGTCAAATACATATAAGTTGGTAAGGGTGTTATTACCAGATTAATGTGGATCAGTTTTTTCATAGAATGGGTGGAGATAGGGGGGAACAAAGGACATCCCTGGGAGCTGTATAATGAAGGTGTGAGCTGGAGGGGGGGGGGGGAGATGAGTAGGTTTTTTGCATGGAGAGTTGTAGGTAGTTGGATGCATTGTCTGGAAGTGTGGTAACAGTGAATGCATTCAAGTCACAGTGTGATGAGTTGTGTGAGTGATGGACCTCCTGCAATGACTCATTGATTCCATGGGGTGTAATGATAATAGTAATCTAGTCTCACTTAGACTTTAAAAAAAAATACCCATGCTACAGTAAGATTCAGACCCATAGGCAAAGATGTTATCTGCTAAACCAGTCCAGCTGACAAAAGAATATAGAGATGCTGAGACATAAATGCATACATACGTACATATTTATTATTCACATTGTGGGAACCACCTTACATTAATCATCTAGTTATGGCTATACCTCATTAAACACTAATATTTTTGTAGTGGTGGTGGTGTGTGTGTTGGCTCCGCATCATCATGCCCCCCCAATGGGGGAATGATGATGCGGAGCCAAGTAGGACAAGTAGATTATTTAATCTTTGACTGTGTTGAACTGCCATTGTTCCTTGCATATCTATTTCCCTTGAGGATACATTTCAGAAAATCAAAAATAAAATGCAGTCTTCAGAAATATGACTCCAGATTAATTTTTTTATATGCTTAAGTTTCAGCTATTATCACTGTATATTTTCTATTTCTTGCAGTTATGGTTCTACTTGCTGGACCTGCATTCATGTATTTCATAAACAGCGAACTAGACCAGTATGGTTACCATCCTAATAATGTTTTCTTTAACATTTCATTTCACTTAGGTATGTTATACTTAATCATAATTAAAAGATTTAATGTTATCGATAATTTCTTTTATGTGTTAGAAATTTTAATGCATTTTAAATAATTTACATACATAAACATAATTTTCATGAAACTGAAATGTTGCATAGTAATTGCTGCATCAGGTTGATAAGTTTTACTTTTAATATATTACTGGATATTTAATAGGGACATGAGAATTAGACATAATATAATTTTTTAATTAATGGCTTTGCACATAAGAGAAAACTAAATAGAATTTATTATTCCTATATATTTCACTCAGTATGTCATAAGCTTCATACAGGGAATGGTAAAAACATTTAAATTCTGAATACAAGAAGTCATAAAGTATGCATATAATATCACATGTCACATCATAGGCTATACACTGCTTGGAAAGAAGTCAATGGACACCATAGTGTGAAGAACAAACAGCCATGGTGTGCCCACCTTAATAAGATGTAGGACCTCCTTTCGCTGTGATGACTGCAGCAATCCTATGGGACATGACTTGATGCTTGCTCCAGTTCATTAAACAGACGTTCAATAGGATTGAGATCAGAGCTCTGTGGAGAACAGTCAATGTGGTGACATTCATGTCCACAAACCATGCAGTTACAGCAGCAGCCTTATGGCATGGTGCACTGTCTTGCTGAAAGAAACAATGGTCAGTTCCATAGAAATGCCAGGAAGTAGGAAGCATTGCATTGTCCAAAATGTTTAGATACACCTCTCGGAGTTCATTGTTTGTGACACCACAAACAGAGGTCCAAGGTCATACCATCACACTTCGCCTCTGAATTTCATATTTGACTTTACACAGTCTGGTAAGAGACATTCACCAGGCATCTGCCAAACTCATATCTGTCCATCTGCTCAGTAGAGGATGTAGCATGATTCGTTGCTCCATAACACGTGGAAGCTTGGAAAGCTTCCATGACCCATTGTACATGCTCTTTGCACTACTGAAGACGACACTGATTATTGGTTTGGCTAATGTAGGGCTTTCATATTGCTGTCAGTTTTTACATATTCTTTGTAGCACCCCACGATCACATTCGGTGAGTGTGGTAGGTTGTCTACTGCAGGTAGCACAATTGTTGACCTGAGATGGCTGAATTTGTCAACAATTTGCCAGATAGGCCTGCAATATGGCATCTTATCACAATATTTCTTTTAAACTCTGTCAGTTTCCTTCTCACATAGAAAGGACATAGTTTTATCAACTCAGGAACATCATATTCCTCCAATTTTCCTCCTGCAGTAGACAACCTACTGGTTGTCTACTGCAGGAGGAAATTGTTATTATTGTTTTTATTAATATTTATCATATAGTTAAACAAAATGTATAAAAATAAATGCATTATTTCTTGTAATTACAAATGTTTATAAGTGGCGTTCATCTCACCGCCATGTTGCTTACCGTGTCAGGCAGTAGTGCGCTTGCACGAACGTTCTATTTCTGAAGAGACAGTTGCATTAGTAAGTGAGAAAAAAATAGAACAGCTGTTGCATTCATTTCAGAGAGAGAGAGAGAGAGAGACTATATTCAAAAAGGGTTAGAAGTTTTTTGGGAGAAAATAGTTTTAAGGAATTTCTTAAGCCAGAAAGATGGATAAGAGTTCAGGGAAACAAATAGTTATCCCAAAATTAACAGATGAATTTCCTTATTATGAAGTAAAGTTGTGACAGATAAAAGTGATTATATAGTGTTTTTCCCAAAGCATCAGACAGTTCCTTATAGTATGAAGAAAACATGTTACAGATAATCATTGTAACCCCAAAAAAGATGAATTTTTTGTATTTTTGGTTAATGATGAAACTTCCTCAAGGAAACAGGGAACTTTAAAATTATCTTCATATTCTAAAGAAATAGGAAAGGAACTGATACTGCAAAGAAGATACGAAGGAAATGTTTTTTTTTTTTTTTTTTTAAAGAATGATTTGCAAAAATAATTTTTTTGTTTTAGAAGAAAAACAAGTATGAGTTAAGAAATTTATATTTTATGGCCATTATCGAGAGCTAAGAAAACTGTATTATGAGCTTAATGTGTATTCTCACAAAATCCTGTGATTTTAAAGAGAAGGAATCTTATATAATGTTTATGTTTTACTTACTGTCCTCTTCCGTCGGGGATGGATTGAGTCTTCCATGTTTCCACAACAACCTCCAGCAGTCTTGGTTTCTTGCATGGCTGGTGAGCTGTCTATAGGTTTGTGAAGCCTGCCTGTTCTTCACTAAGGATGATCTCATATGTGTTCTTTATTCTGTTCTGTAATACTTGTAAATATTTTGTAAGCATGGCTAAGTAATGTGATTGGTCTGTAATTTTTATAATTTTTCTTATCACCTTTTTTGTAAATTGGTATGATAATTCCTGGTCTCTAATATTTCCTATTCATAATTCCTGATTTAATGATTTTGTTGAAATGTGTGGTAAGGAATTTTAAAGTAGTTTACTTTCCTTCTTTCCAGAGTTCTGATGGAATTTGGTCTATCCCTGGTGCTTTGTCATATTTCATATGCTTTAGAGCAGTGGTTCTCAAACTGGGTGCCACAAGGGTGCAGCGAAATTTTGAATTGTTTATTTGAAAAAAAGCGAAATATTCAATTGCCACAAATAACTAAATCAAAAACAAAAAAATTATATATTTTGATTTTAATGGATGAAGCGTATATAAAAATTATCATTTTTTGTATCACTCTTATATTATATCCTGGGATTTCATTAGATCACCGCGTGTCGTCGTAACTAGATATGTGACGGCACATAAATACCGGGAAAAATGAACTGATGAATAGTTAGTGTCCTGCTGTCTGTTTTAGTATTTCTCTGTTCAGTGTGACAAGTATTATACATGATCATTTCCCCTAAACAAAAATCATGAGTCTTTTGTCATCGGTGAGATTAAACGAAGTACGATATTAAAGTCGTTAAATTCAGCGAGTAGAGGTTTTTCTTATTGTTATATATTCCAACTATAACGAGAGACATTGTAAACAAATGTTTTTCCTTTTTCCATCCGGAAAAAAAATTATTTACTTGAAATAAATTTTAAAATAAATATTAAAGCTACATATGCCCTTCAAAATCATGAATAATTTTTTCCTTAAAAAAAGAAGTGAAGATTCTGACGATCAAGAAATGTCTATTTGTAGCAAAGCTAATGAACCAATTTGCACTAATAAATTATCAAAAACTGATACTTGCATTAATGAAGATTTGACTATTTTTAACGTTCAGCAACAAAAAAGCACTAATGAAACAACAGAAACAGAAAGAATAAGTTCATGTAAAAAGGGAACAATGAAAAAGAATGTAAAAACTCATTTATATCAAGAGAGCTATCTAAAAATGGGATTTACGTGGTGTGGTGATAAATTAATTCCCAGACCTAAGTGTATTTTGTGTGGTTTGGTTCTGTCAAATGAAGCTATGGTTCCTAGCAAATTATTGCGACATTTCTCCACAAAACATGACAACTTGTCGAATAAAAATCCTGAATATTTCAAAGAGTTAATAAGATTACAAGAAAAACAAAGTAAAAGTTTTGTAAGAAAGTTTACAATTTCCGACCGAGTTCAAGAAGCGAGTTATTTAGTCGCCGAAATAATTGCGAAGGAAATGAAGCCTCATACTTAAGATGAAAAGCCAAAAGCCTCATACTATTGGAGAAACCTTGATTCGTCCCGCCTATTCAGCAATTGTGAGAACAATTTTTGGTACTGAGGCAGAAGAAGAAATAAAGAAGATTCCATTATCAAATGATACTATGAGTAGACATATTAATGATCTGTCAGTCGATATTGAAAAAGTCAGTTATAACCAAAATAATCGAATCAAAATTTTTCAGTTTGCAGTTAGATGAGTCAACTGATATCGGTGGTAAAGCACACTTATTTGTTTTTACTTGATTCACTGAAGATGATAAAATTATCGAAGAATTTCTATGCTGCAAGGAATTCGAAAAAACTACGACAGGAAAAGATTCATTTTAAAAATTTTATGGAATTTACAACCATGTTAATGAGGTAAAGATGTTTTTGATATAATGAACACATTTTAATACAAATGGTCTATCTTGGAAAACTTGTATGGGTGTATGTACAGATGGTGCACCTTCTATGGTTGGAATTACAATAGGGTTTATTTCCTTGCTAGAAAAGAAAATGAGAACATTATAACGACTCATTGCTTCATTCATCGTGAATCATTGGTGGCAAAGACAATAGGCTTGGAATTAAAAAGTGTATTAGAAGAAATCATTCAGATGGTTAATTATATCAAGGCCAGACCATTAAAATCTAGAATATTTGCAGGACTATGTGAAGAGATGCAATCTCATTAAAAGAATCTTTTTCTTCATACCGAAGTAAGATGGCTTTCAAAAGGTCGCGTATTGGATCATTTTTTTGAACTTAAAGAAGAAATATTAATGTTTTTCCAAAATGAAGACAAACCAGAATTCTATAAATTATTACAAGATGAATTTTGTGTTCCAAACTAGCCTATTTAACAGACATATTTGATCATCTGAACACGCTGAACTCCAACATGCAAGGAAGAAATGAGAATATTTTGACATCTACAGATAAAATTAAAGCTTTTAAAGATAAAAAAAAAAATGTGGAAGATAAAATTAAGCGCCAACAATGTAGAAATGTTCCTTAAAGTTGCCTCCAGAAAATGTAAGAACAATGATCTGCAAAAGCTTATTTACAGTCATTTAACATCGTTAGAAGAAAAAATTGACCATTATTTTCCAGACATTTCAGTCAAGTTATATGATTGGATTTGAAATCCATTTGTAGAGTCAACGTCAGCAATGAGTGAGTTAAGTCTTATAGAAGCTGAAGAATTAATTGATATAAGTAACGATCATACGTTGAGATTGAAGCATTCAGAAATGTGTCTGAATTCATTTTGGATAACAACTATGAAAGATATAATAAATTTAGTTTAATCCTTTATCCAAGTGTGTGCAAACAAAGTTTGCGCCTGAAAGTATCTTCAGGACTGGGGTAAAGTGATACAACACCAGGCGACTCCTTGCAAAGGTGGAGCAAACTACGAACACTCCTATCTCAGTATCTCCCATAATGCAAAACACATCTCCTTGCGGATATGTATAATGTTATGCATTAAGGGAAAGGTCACTACCTAGACTAGTTTCGACCTTTATTGGGGTCTCTTCAGTGGGAGCCAGGCCCAAGTGGAGATACCAAGGCAGAAGCATTAGCAAGGTCATCTCCTCCTATAGGAGCTGGCAAAACGGTGTGCCACCTTTTTTTTAAATTACTCTGGATTTAGAGAAAGATGTTGAAAGTTTATTTTTCACTTGGTCAGATTATAATAAATTTAGTTTAATCCTTCATCCTAAATCTACATCGGAAAAAATAGCCAAGATTTTAAACAAGTACAACCTACGCACAGCATTTAAGCCTCACCACAAACTTGCTACCCTTATCTGTTTTACAAAAGATCAGCTCCCTCTTCTCTCAGTGCCTGGAGTTTATAAAGTACCGTGTTCCTGTAAGCTAGAATACTTTGGACAGCAGATCAGCAACCATCCACCTAGAGCAGTGGTCTCCAAACTTTTTGCCGTGAGGGCTGCCACATTGGGTACTTCAGCGCTGTTCAGCAGCCCATAGTAAAAAAAAAAGCTCTAGAACTGGATATATGAGTTTTATTGAAAGCAGATAAAAACTGATTACAGAGTATGTGAGATTAAATTATCGTATATTAATGACAACGAACACTATCAGCAAATTCTCATATTTTTATCACAAATTATCATTATATTATATTTTATATTCTATATTTTTTATTCCAATTATATATCTAAATTAATATTTTATATTCAAATTATATTTTATCACAAAAAAAAAATAAAATAAAAGTGCTAATTACAAGTACATTACATATTACATTAGCCAGATGCTATCAGCCCAGGGGGGGGACTTTTGGCCTCAAGCACCACATGTCGCCATTGGGTACGGTCCTCTGCAACTGTTTGCCACGTTCTGGTCTCCAGCCCGACAGCCTGCAGGTCTTCCTTCTCCTGATCCGCCCATCTCTTTCTCAGTCTTCCTGGCGGCTCCCACGCTTGTCTCACAGTCCTTTCGGGACCCATATGGTATAGGTGCCCCAGCCACTGAAGATGCTGGGCTTGCAGCTCCATCAAGATGTCTGCCAAGTTGTATAAAGTGTGTGGCAGCATTGGACCGCCTCCTCCAGACTCCGTCTGCCATGACCCCTCCATAGATATGTCGTAGCATCTTGTTCTCGAATACTCTCAAGTGATCGGCTTGTCTCGCTGTGAGAGACCACGCTTCAGCACCGTAGAGGAGAACAGGCCTGATCAAAGTCTTGTATAGCCCCACCTTTGTAGTCCAAGACAGCAAGTGCGAGGCAAAAAGGGACACACCTGATAATAGGCCATATTCGCAGCATTTACCCGACTCTGGACATCAGCCTCAACTTTGTTGTCTTCAGTCACGAAAGAACCCAAGTATCTAAATACCTTCACCCTCTCAAACTGTGCAGCTCCCTCTGGATCTTGAGCAGCATGGCGACTCATAAAAAGGTATTTTGTCTTCTCGGCATTTATTTTCAGGCCAACTTCTTCTGCAGCTTCTTCAATAGCAGTAACCAATGCCACCACATCGTCCCTTTGATGCGCCATAATGTTCAGGTCGTCAGCGTAGCCAAGAATCCTAACTTGCACCCCTATGTCGACTCCACCTGCCACTTGCTGTGCGTTTCTAATTATTTTTTCCAACACTAGATTGAAGAGAATCGGAGAAAGCCCATCACCCTACTTCACACCGGTCTGTACTTGAAACTGGTCCGAAAGGTCACCTTCTGCTTTCACCGTTGCTCTCGAACCAGCTACGCACACCTGCACCATTTTTCAGAGTTTTCGAGGAATTCCCAGCTTTTCTAACACTTGTCATATTTTTGGGCGTATCATTGAGCCATAGGCTTTAGAAAAGTCTATGAAAATATTATGAACTTCCCAGTTATAATCCCAGCACTTTTCAAAAACTTGGCGCACCGTGAAGTGTTGGTCTATTGTAGAACGGTTCCTCCTGAAACCCGTCTGGTAGTCACCAAGGCTCTTCTGCATATGGTGTGAGGCGCATTAGCATGATGTTAGACAGCACCATGTAGCCAGTCGACAGCAGTGAGCTGCCCCTGTAGTTGCTGCATTGAGTCTTATCTCCTTTCTTATATACTGGGATGATCAGCGACTCCTTCCACTCATCCAGCAGCCATTCTTCTTGCCAGATCATCAAGATGAGTCGGTGCAGCTGCTCCAGCAGGACGTCCCCACCATTCTTCAGGAGCTCTGCCAGTATGCAGTCCACTCCTGGAGTCTTATTATTTTTCAGCATGCAGATAGCACGAGTAATCTCACTAAATGTCGGCTCTTCAATAAATGGTTTAGCAGTTTGATAAGGAGTATAATCCTCCGATATTGACATTCAGCAAGTTCGCAAAATATCTACGCTACCGAGCGAGAGCATCTTTTGAGTTTGTTAATAGATTTCCACTCTCATCTCTTATGGTTGCGCTTGTGTCTGGGCACCTCGCATGGCTTTGATCGTCCGGTACATCTCCTGTCCATTATTTGTCATCCTATTTCTCTCTATACTAGCCATTTTCTCATTAAGATACTTCCGCTTTTCCCTGCTTAGACATATATTCACCACTCTTCTCACCCTCTCATATGCAGCTTTCTTCCTGCTATCCGCTAGGTAGTTCAATAGTGCTTCCCTTCGTTTCGCTACAGCTTCTTCACACTGTCTATTAAACCATGCTTTTCTCCTCCTCTTTCTCTTTCCCACAGTTCTTGAGGCAGCTAACGCAACCGTATTTTTGATGGTCCCACATTCCATCCGGATCATCCCCTTCCTCCTGTAACTCCCCAAAACGATTCTGCAACTCTAACTGGAAAGCCCGCTTGCCTTCCGCTGTTAATTACAAGTAGCGATTTCAAATGTTCGTTAGATAAATTTGCTGTATTTTGACTTGATATATTTCATTCAGGAAAAAGTTTGTTCGCAAAGATACGTTGTCCCAAAAATAGAGATAAATTTACAAGCAAATTTCTTCAAATTTGCTTGTAAAATTTTGTAAAATTCAATTTTTTTTTCTTCATTAGTCCATTTTAACCGACCTTTTACAGTCAGAAAGACAGTAACTTGGATTACAGTTACTTTTTGCTATTCGGGAATATATTTTCAACACAATTTTAATTAATGCATTTGAAATTATCAACACCCTGTGTTTTTTTTTTTGCGGATTCTTATTGAAAAAT